>NW_007727123.1:224306-230633 GCF_000696425.1 Galeopterus variegatus | reverse complement strand
TTTATTTATTTATTTATTTTTTTGTCTTTTTCCGTGTCCGGCAACGGGATCGCAACCCTCGGCGTTGCTCCCGCACCTCGCTCAGCCAGTGAGCGGGAACCGGTCCATATGTGGGATCCGAACCCTCGGCGGGAGCGCCGCCGCACTCCCAAGCAGCGCACCATCGCAGTGCGCCACCGGGCCGGCCCAGCTTCCCACAGTTATTAATCACTGTTTACCATGACCTTTTTGCTCCAGCCTGTCCAATAATTTTTGTAACAAAATCTCTTATTTTAAATACCTGTCATTTTGAAATACCTAGAGTAGTTACTATTTTCCTGACTGGATACTGTCCGAGACACTAATTATCCCCCCATCCCTACTTTAGTACCTACTATCTCCCTGCCCACTGTTGCTTAACGTTTTCATTCATTTATTCAACAAACATTTATCAAGCAACCATTATGTTCTTATATTAGGTGCTGGGGACAGATGAAACAGACATGTGCATACCTTCATGGAGTTTACAGTCTAGCGTTCTCATATGGCATAAGTTAGCTTCTATTCATGAATATGTAAGAATTATAAACTCAGTGAAAGTAAGATCATAAGGTACAACTCAATTCTTTAATCTGAATGCTTTAGCAGAAAAGACCTCTTAAATGAAATTTATTGCTTTAAGCTAACCAAAGTATAAAAAGTAATTTTTTAAGTTAAATCAGAGATAAGAGTCAGCACTTCACAGCTGTACATCAGTACTCCATTCCTATCCCTGATGTTACAAATTAGGTATCACAAAAACACAAAAATTATATACCTTATACAAAGTATATACAAAGATTACACAAAGACCATCTCAGAGAAGCTGTATAGATTCGTCACAGATTTATCTAAGTCCCATTTGAATTAAAAAATCTATTAAATTTGCTTTTATGGCACTTGATACAAAGATAGTAGACAAGTCTAAAATGTCCTCTATCAAATGGACTCAGAAGTCTAATCTCAATGTGTTCCTAGACACTAGGCTACCAATTTGTTTATCATTGATCTTGACTATAAGTCTTTTAATGTATTATTCATAAGCACATTATACATTTTACTTCTTGTGTACAGAATTAATTCAGAGAAAGCTTTGTGCCAGCAAGAATTCAGTGTAAATTACACAGATAAAAAATCATGTAATGTGTTTCTGACAAGTGATTTAAATAACATTTCTATTCCTCACAATAGACTATTAGTGTGTAACATTACTTGTTGTTTACATGAAGTTTTCTATTTGGAAAAATCCAACATGTATTGCGACTACTTTTCTTATAATTGTCTAAATCTATGAAAAGAACAATTTAGCTCAAGAAGTATGAGTTGAATATACCTAATGTAGGGACACCGTGGGCACTCAAGCGGAGGGGGAGGGGGAAGGCACTCCCTGGCAATATGGAGCCCTTCCAGGTTCTTCTCCGCAGTAAAAGCCCACCGGGGCCAAACCTCAACCAGTCACAGGTCAATGCTCACTTCCTGCCCAGCCCCATCCAATCAGCTACCGGCCCGTCCACCCCCTATCCAAACCCGAAACACAGCTCCCTATAAATATACGCGCAGTCCTTGAATAAAGCGGAACTTCTCTGGTGAACCGTCAGCCTGGGTCTCATGTGTCTCTTTCGTCCGTGCCTCCTTCACCTAATCCAAACTGAGAGAGAGAGAGAGAGAGAGAGAGAGAGAGAGAGAGAGAGAGAGAGAGAGAGATATTCACCCAGTATAATTTTATTCCCATTTGAATCTGGTGGAGAGATACCTCTTTAATCACTGTACAGTGACTGATTCAATGGTAGCCAGTCAGTTACAGGATTGCTGATTTCAATTCTGTCAATAAGGCAATGGTTCTTCCTCAAACAATATACTGATTTTTAAGTTTTATATTTTGAAAAGAAGGAAAGAGAGTAAAATGATAATATTCAAATGATTAAACATGGAGCTCATCTGTACATACAGCTTTCAGCAAGATGTGAAAATCCAGGCTGTACAGAGAAATAGATGTTTGCAACACACACATGCATGTGCAAAATGCGAACCTTAGGATTTTTATACTAAGACAGGGCAAAAAATAAGTATTTCAACTCTAAGAGTTGTTAACAAAATGGTTATTAGGGGAGTGATGACTAAGGTGTGTGGAATTTCTTTTTGGGATGATGAAATGTTCTAAAACTCACTGGGGTGATTGTTGCACAACCCTGTGAATACACTAAAAGCCATTGAACTGTACAGTTTAAATGGATGAACTGAGGGCCAGCCCATGGCTCACTCGGGAGAGTGTGGTGCTAATAACACAAAGGCCACTGGTTCAGATCCCTATATAGGGATGGCCAGTTAGCTCACTTGAGAGAGCATGGTGCCGACAACACCAAGTCAAGGGTTAAGATCCCCTTACTGGTCATCTTTTAACAAAAATAAATAAATAAATGGATGAATTGTATGGTATCAAATTATATCCACAAAAAATGAACGCACTGTGTAATGACAAATATAATAATTATCCTGATTTGTGCATCACATATTGCTCACAGGTACTGATATTCAATGCCGTACTCCACAGATATGTACAATCAATCATGTTTTTATGTCAATAAAAAAAGTAATAAAGTTCTGTCTTTAAAACAAATTATATCTAAATAAAGCTATTAAAAATGTTAACAAAATGAGAAACTGGTAAAGGACCACAAAAAATGATTACATTGTATAATGTTGAATATATTAATTATCCTGATTTGATCTTCACATATGCACACATGTATCATATTCAACACTGTATCCCACAAATAAGTACAATCAATTATATTTCAAAAAATAAAATAAAATGTTAACAAAATGGTCTAACTAAAAAGTACAACTTACTGTTATCCTGGTTTCCTACACATTCCTACCACAATTCCAAGATAGATTGACTGATATCATGAAGTAGTAAGTTCTTTAATAAAACTGGCACACTGCCTTAAACAAACATGATACATAAAATTCAAATGAGAACACTGTTTTATAAAAATATTTTCGGCTTCTAGTCAAGATGGTAGAATAGATGGTCCCCAGCTTCACTCTTTCCCACAAATCAACCAATTTACAACTATTAAAAAGCAATGACAGCTAGGCTGGGGTTGCTAGAGCTCAAGAGGAAGAGAGACCTATGGAGTTCATGAAGGCAGGAGAAGTCACGATGCAAGAAAGAAAGGATCGGTCCTACCATTTTGAGCCCACTTCAAGGCTGGAGCTGGAGCAAGGAGCCAAGGACAACTGAAAAAAAGAGCCACTCAGAGTCCACTGAGTCATCACAAGGGACTGGCACATAGACTGTCCAATGGAAAGTGTTTTGAGTGCAGGGTGTGGGAGAGATGGGCCCACCCAACTGAAAAAAAGAGCCACTCAGAGTCCACTGAGTCATCACAAGGGACTGGCACATAGACTATCCAATGGAAAGTGTTTTGAGTGCAGGGTGTGGGAGAGATGGGCCCACCGAAGGAACAGTGGACAGCTCATCTGCCCTCCAGTCATCACAGGCCCACTCAGTAGAGACTGGTTAGGAATATAGAACTGCAGGGGGTGCAGTTTGCTAAAAAGACTAAGGCCCAGACCAGAATTTCCACACAACCCAGGTGTACCAGACCTTATGAGACCCAGAAGTGTTTTCTAGGTCAACAATTAAAACCTAAGCTGCACAAAAAGCCTTCCCCAAAGAATCAGCAGCAAAACAGCAATTTATCTCAACCAGTGCTGGTTCCCACAAGAAGTTCCTCCATTTTAGAAGCAAAGGACAACAAATTAGTTCCAGTGCAAAGTTTTAGTGGTAAGAACAGCGAATAACCTAACACAGAACTGAAAGAAAAAACAAAATAACCAGAGGTCAGAGACAAAGTTTGATATTAACTAGTAAAGGTCTAACACAACTAAAGTACACCTTTAAAACCTAGAAGGACTTGAAGTCCCCTGGGCTCCCAAGCCAGGGAAAGGGTAGGGCCGAGGGCCTCAGCCACGCCCACCCAGCACCTGCAACCAGCCCAGTGATGACCACCAAGCTGCCGCAAAAAGCACCCTGGGCACCGGAGCCAGGTCGGTGGGGGGCCAAGGGCCTCAGCCATGCCCCCACCCAACACCCACAACCAGTCCAGTGATGACCACCAAGCTGCTGCAGGAAGCACCCCAGGCTCCCGAGCCGGGGTGGTGGGGGGCTGAGGGCTTGAGCCACACCCCCCTGACACTTGCATCCAACCCAACAATGATCCAGCCACCAATGGAAGGCCCCTGGTCTCCCTATTGGAATGGGTGGGGGATGGGCCTTGATCACGGCCCCCCTCACTCCCCCTCATCCCACTGTATTTCCCTCCTTCTTTCCCTTCTGCTCCCCACTTCCACTGCTCCACAACAACATCTTAGAATGAGGCATGCAGCTGGGGGAAGTTGAACCCAGCCACAACTAGCAAGCGGCTGCCACCACCCTGGGGCCCCACTGAGGTCCTGAGGCATTGAGCTGGGGGGAGCTGAACTCAGCTGCAACCAGGTAAAGAGCACACTAAAAACACCATTTCCACACAGATAGCCCACTATAGCCACCACAATTGCCATGGCTACTGCAAAAGTGCTAGTCTGTATAGCAGTAGTCATAGCCACCATGCAGATGGGCTGCCAAACTCTCAACCGCATTGACATAAGGACAGGCACCAGTGGAGACCAAAAAAAAAAAAATTAATAAAATAATAAGAAGAGGTCCGCTCTCTCCACAAAGCACCCTCCCGAATAATAGAAGCAGCATCTCATTTAAGGTAATAGGGAGGACTTGATCACACCTGTCTCAGTACTGGACAGATCATCTAGGAAACAAACCAAAAGAGGAAAAGTTAACCTATCAGAAGGAGAGAGCAAATCTATGGCTATCAGAGAGGGGAGGGGAAAGTTGGGAAGTGGTGAGATTGGATAAGGGGCAAAAAGAATAAGTATGATTTGTAACAATGAATATGCTAATAAAAAATAAATTAATTAATTAAAAATTTTTTTCACTTTACAAAAGGATTCAGACTCAGGTAACCTAATTGGAGTTATAAAGTCTGAAATATATATTTGAATAAAATGAGGAAAACTTGGAATGTGACAGAAATCCCTGATTCTGGGTGTGGATATAGACTGACATGTTTTTCTTTCTCAGGTCACCCACTACATTTCCAGTGTTGTGGCCATAGACATACTGAGCTCTACTGGCTCCCAGGTCAGTTGCTAATTGTCCTTTATGGAAAACTGACAGAACCAATGAACAATCAACAAAGACATTGAGAATCAATCTTTGTGTGTGTGTGAATTTTTTTTTTTAATTTCATTTTATTTTGTCAATATACAATGTGGTTGATTATTGTGGCCCATTACCAAAACCTCCCTCCCTCCTAACTCTTGCCCCTCCCTCCCAACAATCTCCTTTCTGTTTGCTTGTCATATCAACTTCAAGGAATTGTAATTGTTGTGTCTTCTTCCCCCTGCCCAGGGTTATTTGTGTACTTATTTATTTAGTTTTATCTCCCACCAATAAGTGAGAACATGTGATATTTCTCTTTCTGTGCCTGACTTGTTTCACTTAATATAATTCTCTCAAGGTCCATCCATGTTGTTGCAAATGGCAGTATTTCATTCTTTTTTATAGCTGAGTAGTATTCCACTGTATAGATATACCACATTTTCCGTATCCACTCATCTGATGATGGACACTGGGGCTGGTTCCAACTCTTAGGTATTGTAAATAGTGCTGCAATGAACAATGGAGAACAGGTATACCTTACACTTGATGATTTCCATTCCTCTGGCCATATTCCTAGCAGTGGGATAGCTGGGTCATGTGGTAGATCTATCTGCAATTGTTTGAGGAACCTCCATATTTCCATAGAGGCTGCACCATTTTGCAGTCCCACCAACAATGTATGAGAGTTCCTTTTTCTTCACAACCTCACCAGCATTTATCGTTCACAATCTTTTGGATATTAGCCATCCTAACTGGGGAGAGATGGTATCTCAGTGTGGTTTTGATTTGCATTTCCTGAATGCTGAGTGATGTTGAGCATTTTTTCATGTGTCTGTTGGCCATTTGTATATCTTCCTTTGAGAAATGCCTATTTAGCTCTTTTGCCCATTTCTTAATTGGGTTACTTGCTTTTTGGTGTAAAGTTGTTTAAGTTCCTTGTATATTCTGGATATTAGTCCTTCGTCAGAAATATATTTTGCAAATATTTTCTCCCACTCTGTTGGTTGTCTTTTAACTCTGTTAATTGTGTCTTTTGCTGTGCAAAAGCTTTTTAGTTTGATATAATCCCATTTGCTTATTTT
>NW_007727123.1:221744-223773 GCF_000696425.1 Galeopterus variegatus | reverse complement strand
TGAGTTGATTTTAGTATATGGTGAGAGGTATGGGCCTAGTTTCATTCTCCTGCATATGGATACCCAGTTATGCCAGCAACATTTGCTGAAGAGGCAGTCTCTTCCCAGTGTATAGGCTTGGTGCCTTTGTCAAAGATCAGATGGCTGTAAGTGTGTGGATTAATTTCTGGATTCTCTATTCTATTCCATTGATCAGTGTGTCTGTTTTTATGCCAGTACCATGCTGTTTTGGTTATTTACTAGCTTTGTAGTATATTTTAAAGACAGGTAGTGTTATCTCTCCAGTTTTTTTATTTTTTTTGCTCAGAATTGCTTTGGCTATGCATGGTCTTTTGTTATTCCATATAAATGTCTGGATGGTTTTTTCCATTTCTGAGAAAAATGTCATTGGAATTTTGAGGGGATTGCATTGAATTTGTAGATAACTTTGGGTAATATGGACATTTTCACAATGTTGACTCTTCCAATCCAAGAGCATGGGATATCTTCCCATCTTCTTGTGTCCTCTTTAATTTCTCTCAGCAGTGGTTTGTAGTTCTCATTATGGAGATTTTTCACATCCTTGATTAACTTATTCCTAAGTATTTTATTTTTTTGGTGGCTATTGTAAATGGGCAAGCTTTCTTGATTTCTCTTTCTGCATGTTCACTATTGGAGAATAGAAATGCTACTGATTTTTGTGTGTTGATTTTGTGTACTGCTACTTTGCTGAAATCATTTATCAATTCCAAGAGTTTTTTGTAGAGGTGTTAGGCTGTTCGATATATAGGATCATGTCATCTGCAAACAGGGACAGTTTGACTTCATCTTTTCCAGTCGGGATGCTCTTTATTTCCTTCTCTTCTCTGATTGCTCTGGCTAGTACTTCCAACACTACGATGAATAGGAGTGGTGAGAGTGGGCATCTTTGTCTAGTTCCTGTTCTTAAAGGAAAAGCTTTCCACTTTTCCCTATTCACGATGATATTGGCAGTGGGTTTATCATATATGGCTTTAATTATGTTGAGATACTTTCCATCTATACCTAACTTATAGAGAGTCTTTATCATGAATGAGTGTTGACTGCATCCCTGGGATGAATTCCACTTGATAATGGAGTATAGTTTTGTGTGTGTGTTGCTGTATTCTGTTAGTTAGTATCCTGCTGAGGATTTTTGCATCTATATTCATCAAGTATATTGGCCCGTAGTTTTCTTTTTTAGTTGTATCTATACCTGGTTTTGTTATCAGGGTGATGTTTGCTTCATAGAATGAGTTTTGGAGAATTGCCTCTGTTTCAATCTTTTGGACTAGTTTGTAGAGAGTTGGTGTCAATTCCTCTTTGAATGTTTGGTAGAATTCTGCTGTGAATCCATCTGGTCCTGGGCTTTTCTTTGTTGGGAGCCTTCTGATAAGAGCTCCAATCTCTTTTATTGTTATTGGTCTGTTCAGATTTTCTACATCTTCTAGGCTCAGTTTTCGTAGTTTGTGTGTGTCCAGAAATTTATCCATTTCCTCCAGATTTTCAAATTCGTTGGCATATAGTTGTTTAGAGTAGTCTCTAATGTTTTCTTGTATTTCAGAGGTAGCAGTTGTAATATCACCTTTTTCATTTCTAATTATTGTTATTTGGGTCTTCTCTGTTCTTTTTTTAGTTAGCCATGCTAATGGTTTGTCAATTTTACTTATCTTTTCAAAAAGCCAACTTTTTGATTCATTGATCTTTTGTATCATTTTCTGGGTTTCAATTTCATTAAGTTCTGCTCTGATCTTAATGATATCTTTCCATCTGCTAACTTTGGCTTTGGACTGTTCTTGTTTTTCTAGTTCTTTAAGGTGAAGTATTAGGTTGTTCACTTGCCATCTTTCCATTCTACTGAGATAAGCATTTAATGCTATAAATTTCCCCCTTAGTACTGCTTTTGCAGTATCCCACAGGTTTTGGTATGATGTATCATTGTTTTCATTAGTTTCAATAAATTTTTTGATTTCCTATTTGATTTCTTCTTGGTCCCATATGTCATTAAGTAGAATGCTGTTTAATTTCCATG
>NW_007727123.1:207715-220864 GCF_000696425.1 Galeopterus variegatus | reverse complement strand
CACCGGTCATCCCTATATAGGATCCGAACCCGCGGCGTGAGCACTGCTGCGCTCCCAGTGCTGCACTCTTCCGAGTGCACCACGGGCTCTGCCCTGGGTCCTCCTTTTTAATCCAGTCAGCAAGTCTGTGTCTTTTGATTGGGGAATTTAATCCTTTTACATTAAGAGTTGTTATTGACAAGTGTTGATTTACTCCTAGCATTTTATTGAGTTTTGTTTGGATGTCTTAAGTGTCTTTGGTTCATTTTCTTCCTGATTTACTATTTGTTTTCTGTATTTCTCGATTCCTTGGGTTGTAGTGAAGCTTTTTTATTTCTCCTCATTGTTGGCATTTTTATTTTTACTAGTGGGTTTTGACTTTTCTTGAGTTTTTATGGCAGTGGTAGTTATTTTTGAGGTACCAAACCCAGTACTCCCTTGAGAATTTCTTGTAAGGGTGGTCGTGTGGTAGTGAACTCCCACAGTTTTTGTTTGTCTGAGAAATATAGTATTTACCCTTCATTTCGGAAGGATAGCCTTGCAGGGTTGAGTATTCTTGGCTGGCATTCTCTGTCTTTTAGTATTTTGAATATATCCTCCCATTCTTTTCTGGCTTTTAGGGTTTGTGATGAAAAGTCTGATGTTAGTCTGATTGGGGGTCCCTTATAGGTGATTTGACACTTCTCTCTTGCAGCTTTTAAGATTCTCTTTGTCTTTGAGTTTTGCCAATTTGACTATAACATGTCTTGGAGAAGACCTTTTTAGGCTGAATACATTTGGGGATCTTATAGCTTCCTGAATCTGAAGATCAGTGTCTTTTCCTACATCAGGGAAGTTTTCTGCCACTATTTTGTTGAATATGTTTTCAATGAAATCTCCTTTTTCCTCCCCTTCTGGAATACCCATGACTTGGATATTTGAGTGCTTAAGGTTGTCTGATACCTCAGATTTTCTTCAATATTTTTAATTCTTTTTTCTTTTTTTTTTTGTCCACCTGTGTTATTTCAAATGGCGCATCTTCAAGGTCAGAAGTTCTCTATTCTGCTTCTGCAAGCCTGCTGGTTAAACTTTGTTGTGTGTTTTATTTTGTTGAATTAATTCTTCAGCTCGGCAAGCTCTGCTACATTCTTTTTCAGGGAACTGATTTCATTGTACATTTCTTCTTTCAGGTCCTGTATACTTTTCCTTGTTTCATTGTGTTGTCTAGCTGAGTTTTCTTGTATCTCATTTAGTTTCCTTAGAATTATCACTCAAAATTCTGTGTCAGACATTTCAAGGGCTTCCTGTTCTATAGGATCTAGAGCTTGAGAGTTATTACCATTTCATGGTGTACTTTCTTGATTTTTCATATTTCTGGTATCTTTCCTTTGATGTTTAGTCACTGTGGCAGTGGATTTCGTGGTCCACTGGTTCGACACTATTGTCTGGCTAGGATGCTGCTGGGGCTGCCAATTTGGTACAGCTGCCTCAGTGTCTGCTCGGTTGCCCACTAGTTCCTCGGTGCGTGGTTTCCTCAGGTCTTGGGCCTGTCCTGGGAGGCACTTCTCTGGTCAGCATGGACTCGGCTGGGCTGGGGATGGAGTTGCATGGCAGCGGCGAGGCCTACCTGCTGGGTTGCACACTGGCACTGCAGGGCACATAGTCTTTGAGGATCTTGGGCATCTCTGGCTGGGCGCCTCTCTGATTGGTGCATGCTTGGCCGGGTTGGGGATGGAGTCAGGTGGTGGCAGCAGCAAGGCCTACCTGCTGGGTTGTGCACTGGCACTGCAGGGCACATAGTCTTTGAGGATCTTGGGCATCTCCGGCTGGGCGCCTCTCTGATTGGTGCATGCTTGGCCGGGTTGGGGATGGAGTCAGGTGGCGGCAGCAGCAAGGCCTACCTGCTGGGTTGTGCACTGGCACTGCAGGGCACGCTCCGGCTGGGCGCCTCTCTGATTGGTGCATGCTTGGCCGGGTTGGGGATGGAGTCAGGTGGTGGCAGCAGCAAGGCCTACCTGCTGGGTTGTGCACTGGCACTGCAGGGCACATAGTCCGAGAATAAATCTTAAGGACCCCAATTCCAAAGGCAATTAAACTACATTCAGGCAATCAGTCATTCATTCAATAATCATTCTTGGACAGCAACCAGATGCCAAATACCAAGGTGGGTCTGTGTTAGAAAGACAGTTAACTAACCATAATTCTGTGGTAGATGCTATAACAGAAGTATAATTAGAGTGCACTGAAAGCACAGAAGAGGATTAATTACTGTTTGTTTTTTTTAAACATATATGCTTTGTATATGAAAAATAACTATTGCAGCATGTTGTCATGCATGCTGGATAGGATGAAATACTTTCCACTTGTGTCTTAGTAAACAAGAGGTATATAAATCAATTATCAAAAATCCCGATTGTTGTATGTGACCTTCGTGAATTCACTTAACCTCTCCCACCTTAGTTTCCTCATATATGCTATCAATTCCTGACTCTCATAAAATTAAAATGACTGTCAGTACTGAAATAAGACTCTTTTATGTTAAACTATGTTTCGAAGTTCCTTGAAAACATCAGCACAATTAGCTTCACATGAATCTTCCTTATCTTAATGGCTCAATTACTCAAATACTTCATTTATTTTGCTAAAATTTTCCTAGTTTTGCAAGATAGCATGCAGTAACATAGTATAAAATGCTTTGCTGTTATGGTAAAAACAAAACAAGAAAAACTCAGGTATATGAACCAGCCATTCACGCAACATTTGTATGCTGTATAGATGGTGCTAGTTTACCCTGTGGAGGATAGAGAGCCATGGTATGAGACCTTGAGAAGACTAGTGTCTTTAAGAGGAGATAAAAGTCTTAATAAGAAGCTATAGGCCAAGGTAAAATTTGGTACTTGCCCTAAGAGAGGTGAAGACAAAGTGTTTTAGAGTTCAAAAAAGTGAGATCATTACTCCTGGGAAGATGTTTTCATTTGGATTACTAAGCATTTATAAATTATTCCAGTAAAAACAAGATCAACAGATATCTAAGTAAATATTTTAAAATATATTCACTTATTTACACCTTACCGCATAGGTTTTTGTTTTTTGGCTCTGTATTTTTACGATACTCAAAAATAGATAATAAAGACATCCTCATATTCTGCTTAGAAAAGTCTGAACTTTTCAGGATATTTAAGACAGCTGTTACAGTTTCTGGAGGGTTTTGTTTTTACCATTCATGTAAAGACAACAATATACAAGTGCATCTATGAAATGAAATGAGAATCGCAACTTAATTTTGAAAGATTTCAGGAATAAGTATGAATGCTAACTATAGGTCTACATTGAGGGAAAATCTTCTAAGTGACTAGGACCATTCAAATAATCTTTCATAGGCCCCTTAAATGGTGAAAAATTAAACATAATTTCGGCCATATTACTACTGAATAAGCTAACATATGACTGTTAGGTAGAATTTATTTTTTGGTAAAGTTGGATTTTCCATATGTGTACTTAAAAAAAACATAGGCGTTCCTTCTCTGGGTGCCTATTTTAATTAAAAACTATTAGAATTTTACCTGGTTAATGATTTTAAAGGGTAGATCCAGTAATTTTATATTTGTCCTTATGACATCATTGGCCTCATCTATGATTTATCTTAGTTTGAATCCTTAGTCTAGAATATAAACTTATAATCATGACATTTTTCCTGTGCAGTAATTTTGATTCATAGGAGTAATTACCTATCAAAAATCTTCACTCTGCTAAACTCTTATTTTTCTACTTCTCTCATAAGGCCCTTACATACTTTAACTCCAAATTATATACTCTTCTACCTTATTATTGTAGACTAAAGTGTTAATTATTCTTGCTTCCTTTTTTCACAAATAAAAAGGCAGTTTTTTTTAACACTGTTAATGGTTAACTAAATATGCTGACATATTTTTACAATTTCTAGGCTCATCATTGTTACATATCCCATCCCTTCCCTCTAAAATCATTTTCTTCTTGGTGAATCTTTTAATTGCTATTTTATTGAAGGCCTGTAGTATTTAGATTTCTTTGTCTTTGAATGTCTGACAATGCCTTCATTTTGCCCTCACTCTTGAATCATGTCTCACTAGGCATAAAGTTCCAGGTGAGAGTTCTGCATTTTGAATCTACTGCTGTATTGTTTTTTGGCACCTTTTATTGCTGAAAAGAAGATAGTTCTATAAAATTAATTTTATCCATTGTAAATTCTTGTTCCATTTTTAAAAACTGTTTCACAACAGTCTTTTCTAACATTTGATTTATTGGTATTTGTAATTTTGGTTTGCTGGCACATTTTGAGAGGTGGTTTTTTTTGTTTTATTCTCTCTCCCTCTGTAATCCTCCTTCCTTATCTAGCAACTTCATAGTTGCTTTCCCTGGGCACCCAGGGCTTCGGGTCACATAAATGGCAATTCAGAGGCTGGAGCTCCAGCAGTGATATAAGAGATTTTGCAGATTTCAGTTACTGAACCGTTAGGTGTCTTGCCTTTAGGCAATTCTTGGTTGTGAAGCTGTGTGCTCTCTTCTTCCCTAGACCTGAACCTTCCTTTAAGCTGTTGCACTAAGCAGTAGTCAGCAGCAGTTTTTAGTCAACCTCCTTTCATAAGTGAAAAAGACTCAAATTCTTACTTAGGTTTGTGGACATGGCTCTGTATATGGGGCATTTAGTCCACTTTTAGTCCACAAGAGCCCAGTCCTAGTCACCACAGTCTGCCTCTGGCCAGGGAGTGCAACACAATTATGGCTTCTACAATTTCTACTACTTTGTGTTTCTACTCATTCCATTTCTGTTCCACAGAAATCTCAGTTTTGTTTTTGACCTGCCTATGTCCTATTAGCTCTCTTTTAAAATATTGCTTTCTTATTTTTTATGTATTTGGAGCAGAAGAGATGTGTCAGGGTATAACCTTACTGTGTCAACACAACCCCAGTGTTTCCCCAACTATCTGAAAACCCTATCTTTCCCTATTGACTTATATGACACTTTGCTCTTTGATTTTCTCCACCACTCTAACGTTTACTTTTGTCTTTGGGGGCTCTGCTTTCTTGCCTTTAAATCAGAGGTCAGCAAACTTTTTCTTAAAGGACCAGGTAGTAAATGTTTAAAGTTTTGCAGGGCAAGAGGCAAAATCAAGGATATTATGTAAAATGAACCCATTACTAAATGTAAAAGCTATTATTCGATTGTAGGTAGGCCATTAAAAAACAGGCAGTGGGCTAGATTTGGTCCATGAGCTGTAGTTTGCCAACCTCTGCATTAAATAATATTCTTCAGGTTTTTCTCCTTTCTCCTATCCTTTTTTCACTCTGTATACTATTGTTCATTTCTACTGTTTCCCTTACCAAGCTGATGATTCTGAATCTATACCTCCAGCCCAGGCCCCTCTTCCAAGCCCCATACCTTAGCAGATAACTTTCTACAAGATATCTTACCACCAGATGGATGTCCAATAAGTGAGAGGTTACCAAAATGTCCGAAATAGAACTCTCTTATAAACCTGATCCTAAATGACACCACCACCCATACTCCATTTTTAACTTCTTCCTTTTCCCTTGCCAATATTCTTCTCCCTTAGTCAATATTACTCTGTCTCATGAAAACTCTTCAGATGCATCTATTTCTCATCCCTATCACTGTCAGATCACTTCAGGCTGCTACCATCTCACTTAGGCATCCAAAAGTGCTCCTAAGATCCTTTTCTGATATAGGCTGGCCCTCCTCCACCTACCCATCACATTGCAGCCTGAAGGATCTTTCCAAAACATAAACTTAATCACTTCATTCATTCTTTGAAATCCTTGAGTGGCTTTATCTGACCTTCATTATCAGGTCCCTGAGTCCCTCCAGACTCATCTCTTACCACTCACATCCTTGCTATGCCCCAGCCATTACAAATGACTAAAGTACCACACTCTCTTCTGTGCTTCTCTGGGTCTTTGAAAGTGCTGTTCTCTCTGCTTGAAACACTGTTAAAAACTTCCTACTTTTATTTGTCAAATGTTAGTTTCATTGTAACTGAATAGTCTTCTCTGATAACTACTACCGGATTATGTGCTCTCATAGCACCTTGTCCATAACTTTTATTCATTGGCTGATTGAACAAACATTTATTAAGCACAGACAAAAATTCCTACTTTCACAAAAGTTATATTCCAATTGGGGTAGAAAATCATTAATGATATAAATGAGTATGTTAGATGGTGATAAAGGCTATAGAGAAAAATAAAGCAGAAAAGAGGGACTTGGCTGTGGAGGTAGAAGGAGTTGCAACTTTAAATAGGGTAGTAGGGGAAGGCCTCCTCAGAAGATGACATTTGAGTAAGGACTTGAGGGAGGTGAGAAATAAGCCATGCAATTATCTGGAAGAAGAGCTTTCAGGCAGAGAAAAGAACTAAGTGCAAAGGGCCTAAGGCTTCGAAGAGTGATGACATATTTGAGGAATAGCAAGACCCATGGGCTGGAGTATTGTGAATAAGGAGGAAAAAGAGATAAGGTCAGAGATGTAAAGAATGGAGCAAACGTAGAGCTTTCTATGCCATTGTAAGTACTTTAGGTTTTACTTCAAATATGTTGAGAAGCCTTTGGAGAGTAATGAGTGGGGAAGTGATGTGATCTGACTTATGGATCACAGTTACTGTACAGCTTATCATATTATATGAGGGTACTTGAAAAAGTTCATGGAAGAATATTATTAAAAGATAATACAAATCTTGCCCTGAACTTCTGGAAGATCCCTTGGGTTATAACTTCCTTTTTATTTGTCTAAAGTCAGCTATTAGACTGAAGTGCCTTGTGGGTAGGGTCTGACACAGTTTACACATTCATATTTGTCAAAAGAATGATTTACTTCCTTAGGATTTGTTTTAAATTTGCTTTTCAGGAATGCAGGAACATGCTCTAATAAGAACATATTGCATAATAAAGGTTATGCCTTTTAGTGGAGAGATGAAATAGCCTTTCTCAGTAAAAGACAGGATCCATCACAAAACAGTCTTCATCAATCAAGTAAATTATTTACATGCTATAACCTACTTTATGTTTCAATGACCATGTGTTTCCTTGGTTTTCAATGACCAAATAAATCCTGTTCTCTGGCATCTGATTTACTTTTCCATCACTGTACCCTTTTGAAAGAGCACTGTCACCTTGTAACCCATGTTCTGAACCTTTCAGGCTAAATTGTCTAAATGTGGTCTGAGAATGAGAAAAATATAAAGGCAGTATGTATTGGCTTCCATTGTCCCAAAATGTCTTTCCTAAAGGCACTATGGCAAATTTATTAACCCCTTTGTGGTTACATGTAGGAGAATCTTGTTCTTGCTGTTTTCCAAACAACTGAATTTGATGAGTATGTACCTGTACATGGTTTCTAAGTTTGTACCATGGGAACGAGAAAGCATCTGTTTCCTATGAATGGGCTATGTCTCTGGACATCGTCACCATCATATATTAATTATGTACCATGTTCACAGAACAATTTACAGTGCTTGGGAAGGAAAAAGGGAAAAAGGAGGGAGAAAGGGAGAGACAAAGGGAGGGAAGTATGTAGAGATGGAAGAAAACATCCAGAAGACATATTTCTTGTAATTGAAGAGCTTTACAGTTACATGTGTATTTATATATATGTATGCATATATATTTTTACCCAAACCACAAAAAGAACAATTAAATATAAATTTAAAAATCAGTTTTGGACTATATAAATAAAAGCAATTATTTAATTGAATATAATAAAAACTTAGGGTAGAAATTTATAAATCTCAGAATAAAAAAGTTGATTATAAATAAGTTAACCTTCAAGAATACTGGTACTTCTCATGAATATATTAGCAAAAATTGAGGGCATATAGATCCTGAAGTAAAATCTGCTAGAGGAATCTATTAAAGCTGGAAGAGGAAATCAGATCAAACCACTTGGGAAGATGCCTATTTTCCTTACTAGGCTGGAAAAACACTCCCTTCAAAAAGATATCTTTCTGAGACTGAACCGTGAATCAAAGTTGAGGCTTATGAGATGTGTGAACACAGCCCCAGTGCTCTCTGATTAGGGAACTGGTGACAGTAACATCCAGATGCATGCTCAAGCAAGAGGCAGAAAAATAAAATACCAACTTTCTTTGTTCAATACATCGTAGTAATTAATAGCTGGACTCTGGCAGCAAGCTGTTTTCAAATCACGGTTTACCACTTACTTCCTGTGGGATCTTGGACAAGTACCTCAGTCTCCTTGTTTGTAAAATGGGGATAATAAAAGCAACAGGGTTGCTGTGAAGACTAAATGTGTCAATATATGTTAAAAACTTAGAATGGTACCTGGCACACAATGTGTTAATTATGATTATTAGTATGCACCTATTTAATGCAATTTCTCAAAAAACTTTCTTTTATTCCCCAGTGTTCTCTGGCTCTGAGAGCTAGTGGTCTATCTAACAATCTCTAGTAAAGTCAAAGAACTGGATGACTTCATTGTATCTGTGGCTCTTTCATTTAGCAGAAGATGCCTCTCTGATCAAAAAGTGATGCCCACTGGGAGGTGAGGAATGAAAGAACAAGCAAGAGAGGGCCATGAATGCTAGGGTTCTATAGCAGAATTATGTCCTAAATTAATTGATTCAACATTTATTCAGACCTACTGTATGCAAAACACTCTGCTTTGTACTAGTGACACAAGGTTCAATAAAAATCCTTATCTTTTAGGAATAAGAAAATCAGTCATTATATTATTCAGTAGAAATGATAAAGTATATTATGCAGTTATGACAAAGCTGGGCAAGGATGTTGAGTCAAATAGTGGACTCAGGGAAGGCTTCCTAAAGGTAGAGATTACTGAGATTAGCTTTGAAGTATAAGTAGGGGTTGACTTTGGGGAGTGGGTGTTTCAGAGGAGGAAATGGAACGTAGGCAGTCAAGAAGAAAGTGCAGTGTTAAAAGTTCAATATATCAATATTTATATACATATATGATCTATGGACACATCTTAAGCAATATTAAATTTATTTACACAGTTCCCTCACCCCTGCTCAATAAATGTTTAAATAAATGCCTGAAACTGAGAAACACTCTTTAACTGGCTGTAATAGCTGACACAACCACTGTGCAAACAAAGGGCCACTCCTCCTTTCTAAGAATGCCTCCTCCCTCTACCTGTCAGAACATTTTTCTTGGAAATAATAGGAAAGAATATTACCACAGAAAATACATTCTACATGTAAGTTTCCACATTTCATTTTTGGAAGAGGGTTATTAACCAAAATAGTAATATTATCACCTCCACTGCTGGAATGGCTTCTTCTCACACTTCAGCCATCATCACTGTAAAATACATTTTTTTGAAAAGACTAATCAGAGCAATATACAGCAACTAGTATAAAAATTCTGTGCTATTCATCTTCTCATGCTGCAGTTGGTCACTACAGTGAGCAGGCCTGACAGTTTGCAGATTAAAATGTAAACACTGGGCTTGACTCAGTTATGTTGAGGCCAACCATTTCTGACAGTCTCTACAACGTGATAAACACCGTCTGTCTACAGTTCCCCTGTATTTGAAAGTTACGACAAACATTTTGCTGAAATGTAAACAACTGACATCATGACTGGTGAAGCAATGGGCTGCAAATTTATCTAAAATCAAGAAAACAAAGATCTTGTTTGACACTAGATAAACCATTAGTGGTCACCAAGGGAGCAGCTTTGGGAGGTCATAAGTATTGTCATCAGTCTTCAAAAAATATGCACCAAACATATTGTTGCAACTTAGTTGAGGCAAGAACATGAGAGACAAAAGGATTAGAAGCTAGTAGAAAAAAGGTAAAATTTTCTCTCTAAAGGACAGTTTTAAATTGGAGCAGAATTTAAAAATCTGTTGATTTCTGGTTTCTCAATGATTTTAAATGGAAGAGCATGGGAATAGAATTTGTAACTCTAATTTTCTATAAAATTTAATAAGTCCCATTCTTTCATTTCCTCAATTCCATGAGAGATAATTGTTATGACTGCTTTGTAGATCTTTCCTGAAAAGTTATGCAAGTCCAATGGGATGAACAGTTCTTTTAAAGACTTCGAGTTATCTTTTAAATTAAAATGGCACTGTGAATCAGTCTATTATTTTATAATTATAAATTATAAGATTAAATTAAATTATACTTATAAACTGAATTTTTTTGTTAGTCTATAAATGTTTACAATTTCTAAATCTTTATTCCTGGGCTATATATACTGACAGCTTAATGATGACTTTTACATGAAGGACAAATACATTAAAAATTCCTATTTCTAAACATATAAAATAGTGTTTAGAAATGGAATGAAGGTCACTTCAAGATATGGTAACAAATCTATTAAAGTCAGAGTCCAAAACTAAGGACTTGGCTTCTTATAGTCCAAAATAAATACCTATTAGATTATTTTATATATTTTATATAAGGAAATTCATACAACACTATATAAGAAATTAAAATTTTAACTTTTTCTAATGGCTTTATTATAATTAATATTCTTTAGTCATTCTACCAATATTTTGAATATGTAAAATGCATTGCAAAGACCTCTTTTTTTAAACACTGAAGAAGGTAGATATTCCTACTTTGCAAATGTAAACGAAAGTATCTGTACATTTCACCTTGATCTTATCAGCTAAAATAAAAATTGATACAGCTTATTCATAATTTACCATCACATTTTAAAGCAAAACCACTAGATTCATTTTGTAAAATATGTAATTACAAAACCAAGATGAATTTGTTTACCTAGTTTAGTTCTACCCACTGGTTAGTTAAGTCTTGTTTTTCATAGAATATTAATTATATGTCAGTCCTTCCACAGTTTCTTTTAAACTGCTATGGCCAACCCTGAACATATCCAATATCAGGTGCGAGAGAGAGTGCAATAAGACTCTTTAGACACAGTCTAGTTGTATCTTCTTGACCAAACTGCGTGCAAGTTTCCAATCTACTTCTGTGTCTTCCGGTTACAGCCTGGCAGCTTTTTCTTCTGTTTCTGCCTTTTCTTTGCTCTTTTTGAGATGCTCAGCCTCATTTTTCCACCTAGGACCCTGGTTACACTAGAATACCCTCAGGTAAGTCTGGTTTGGTTCGCCTTGGGACCATACTATTCTAGCATCTTCCACCAAGTTTATCCTGGCCTTCAAGTGTAGAAATGCACATTATGAATGGCTTTGGTTTAAATCCCCAATGCACAGGATAAAATCCCTATACTACCAATGATATGAAAGCAAGCTCACACACTCTATAAATTAATTGATATTGCTTAATAATCTCTATAGGCGAGAAAGTCTTCCTAATGTACAGTCTATGAAGTTGTGCATTTTAGCCAATTTCTTATTCTATCATCAAAGAAATTAAAACAGTAGTATATCAGACTATTTAATAAAAACCTTTATATACACAAACTCCATTAGTTTACTCTTTAGCTGAATGATCTCATCAGTTAACTGAATGATCTCATCCATTCATTAATTTGGTGGCTTCTTCGGTAAGTCTTCATTGAATATCTAGTAATATGTCAGGCACTGGACTAGGTTCTAGGGAGATGGAAACAAAAGAATCCTAAAGAACTCTACAATTCTATAAGACAAGCAAATGAACTATTCTGGTATAGCAATGATTCTCAACCCTGGCTGTACCTCAGAATTATTGGTGGAGATTCTTACTTAGTGTGTGGTGGTCTCAAAGCATCTTTTTCTTTTTAATTTTTATGATAAAGAACTCTAACCTAGCCTATTAGGGAAGGCTATGACACATAAGGTGGTCTTTTAATAGTTGAATTTCCAAGCTTTTATTTTACCTCAGAGGTTTCCAAACAGAAAAATGGGGATCTACCATGGGCACTCCAAGCTCACTGTTATCACTGCTATAGCTTCCTTTCCTTGGCTTTGCTAGGACTCCCAGTGGAGAAGGGACTACAGCCCTCTTTCTCTGCTCAGCTGAACAGTACTTTACATGCCTTAGGCTTTACCCTAACCCGGAGATCTCAAAAGACAAGGAAAGAATAAGAAACTCTTGCAAAAGGCTGGAATACCGCAACGTGCATTGGTATAATTCCACTTCTAGAAATGTGTCCTACAGAAATATTCACACAAGTATCCAGATCATAATTTCATTCAACCAACTTTGCCATTTATAGTATTTTTCTTTTTTAGAAAAGGTTTAGAAGCATAAGGTAAAATCAAAAATAGCTTTTCTTCCTTTGGAATTGCAATGTCAAAAACACCATCTTGGGGATAGGGTATGTGAGAATTCAAACGAATCCATAATTAAGAGGTTTATCCAACAAAATGTTTTTCAGAAACTATGGCCTTGAAAGTTGATATGTGTCTTTGTCTTCCTCATTTACATTTGGATACTAGCTATAATAAAATCTATAGCTCAATGTAAAGAGAAATATACATCTTAACTTGTGCCATGAAAGCATGCTGGAGTCAGACACACTCAATGGGTCTGTAGAAATGAATTTAAGATTAATGATTATATACTGATTGTTTTATTATCCTCTGCTAAGAGTGTAGGAAATTCCACTTTAAATCTATACTGTTAAGGTCTTTACAAATTTGAAGCATCTGCACAGTTCATGCACCTATTTCAAAAACATTTCTAAAAAATTTATTTTGCATGGACTAGTCTATAACCTACAAGTATTGCTGGTTTGTAGAAAGACACTAAGATTTTACTAATGAGATCTACTATTCTTTCAGGCTCTAGGCTCTGCATAGTTTACATGGGCTGTAGGGGTCTTGTTTTGTTAAGAGTAGATCAGTTACTTATAGATTGGCCATCAGTTTATGAATCATCTCAAGACAAGTATGATGGAGGAGTCAAGAGATCTGGGTTCTGATCTTAGTAGTCATAGGGTCTTAGGAAGGTCACTTCAACTGTGTGGGCCTTTATTACCTCACTTGCTAAACAAGATAGTTGCCTATATAACTGTTATTACTTAACTTTTAATATTTTATGGTTTTCTTCCAGTAATTTGTAGAAACAGAAAAGTACCTTGTAGGCTCAACATATACTTATTGACTAAAATTTTAAAACTGTTCAGAAAGTATATGTCATAAAAGGAAAATACATTTCATATAGGGCTGGCCCGGTGGCGCACTGGATAGTGCGCCGCTTGGGAAGCATGGCGGCGCTCCCGTCCGAGGGTTCGGATCCCACATA
>NW_007727123.1:205863-206506 GCF_000696425.1 Galeopterus variegatus | reverse complement strand
AAAAAAAAAAAAGAAGATACTTTTGAATCTCAGCTCTGCCATTTACTGTATGACCTTGGCCAAGTTAGTTAATTTGTGTCTTAGTGCCCTTATTTTTCAAACGGGGATAACATTACAGAGTTAACTGTAATGTGCTAATGAGACAATATTAGAAAGTGTTACAAGAGTGAGTACTCAATAAACGCTAGTGTTTTTGTTATTGCTGTCCACTGACAAACATTTTCCAGCTTTAAAATCCCTTATGGATTAATAATGCCTCGTTTTGGCAAAATGAGTGAAAAGGAACCTTGGATTTGGCAAAATGAGTGAAAAGGAACCTTGGATAGGAATATAAACTGTTATAGTAAGAAGTTCTTTCAGCTGATATCCACTAGCCAAAATGCTGGATTAAGGGACACTTTCCATTTCTTCTGTAAAACAAGAAGACTGATGCCAACATTCAAGTGAATGGCCTTGTCTCTAAGTGTTATCCTAATTATGAGTCGATGCTATCTGTTCTCAAAGAAGTTTATATCAATTGACTCTTTACCATGATTATGCAATTTAACTAAACATCAAGTAAATTAAAGTTGTGAATTAAAAAATGTTTCTAAGAGAACTAAGTTGAACACTTTGGAAAAATTCAATAATAGCAATTGCTATA
>NW_007727123.1:195761-204515 GCF_000696425.1 Galeopterus variegatus | reverse complement strand
TTGTATTCTGTTTAGAATGGTTTACTTTTTCTTTAATGATGTGTAGCCATTTTTTAAAATTAAAAAATAAATACAGCTAATTAAAGAAGAATTAGTTAGATCTTCATGTGCAGACATGGAATAATGTTTGTAACATGCTGCTTAGTGAAAACACAACATTATACACACATATTTATATTTTGATTTTTTTAAATGAGGAGAAGGATTATATGGGTATATATGCATACGCACATGAATATGCATAGAAAAAAGTGTGGGAGGATATAAGCCAGACTGTTAATAGTTGTTATGTCTGAGGAGAGACACTTAAGAGAGGAAAACGAGAGGGCTTTTTAACTTATTCTACTTTTACATTTCTGTATTGCTTAATTTTTTTTTACAATGAACATGTATTATATTAATGAAGATTTTTTTTAAAGGGTTCTAAACTTAAATATCCCCCAAACAGAGGATTAGCCAAATAAATTACAATACCCTTAAATGACAGAATATCATGTGGTCCTTAGAATCATGTTTGTGAGGTATAATGAGGAAATGTTCATATGTTATACATTCTACAACACACATTACTTCAATAGAATAAAACTAAAACGTTTTATTTTTAAATTACATATTTAAATATACACATATCTTTTACCTGAAATATTTGTAGCTGCAATTTAAAAAGTCTCAAGTGGAAAGGAGCTGCTGTAATCAACCTTATATTTTCTGAGGAGAATTCAGTATCCATCTGAGGCCATTAGCAGAGGAAAATCAATGCAACCAACTCATACAAACTGGAGACTTATATGGATTTGCTCCTTCTACCCTTCCCCCCACAGGACGGTATATTTTTGTTCTTCAGGGAAATTCAATTAGCAATATTAGTCTCCTATTCTGTCAGTGATGGACACCATCGAGATTCTTCTCACCACCCAAAGACATGTAAGATGGGCTTACTGATTCCTTGACTTGCTAGTTAACAGGAGAATTACTGCCCACTTCTATAAATGACTCTATATGCTTCTTGTCATAAACATAGTGACAGCTCCTGAAATCAATCTTTCATGACCTTATTGATTAGGACACTTAGAAATAATGAGACTTCACTGGTGGCAGAGTAATGCTTAGAAAAAGAAAAAAAAAAAATACCCCAATGAGGGCTTGCCTATTAACACTGCCAAATTTATCTTCCCATTGCCCTTTTCCTATTACAGACATTCACCTAGAAATATATATGATAAAAAGTGAATAATCAATTTTGTGGCTCATGTGTTTTTTTCTTAATACTTGCAGGTAACATTTTTTAAATTAACAAAATAAATCAATATGAAAACAATTTTTGATCTCTATCTTCCTAAACTGTAAGATCAGGGTATAATTTCTACATGAGGAGAACACATGGGTTTCTCTACGAGTGACTAAGGAATAAAAGCTATTTAGGAAAAAATCTGAACATTCTAGAAGGGAGAAGCTTTGAAAACTGTTTCACTTATCTGAGTATTTTCTGTTTATATGATCATATTTTAAATAAGTTTAGAACTGAACAGAACCCTAGAGATCTTCTAATTCAATTTACTTCTCATATTATAGACAAAGAAATTGTAGCCTAGAGAAAGAATGTGACTTGCCTAACAGTATAACTGATCAGGGCTAGAATTAGAATCCAGAACTCCCAGTTTTTAATTGGCTGACTTTTTCCTACTGATTTGTGGGATAATTTCTATATGTTTTTACTACCCCATTTGCCGGTTATATGTGTGGCAAATATCTTCTTTCCATTCTTTGGCATTTAACTTTATTTATGCTTGAAGAATTTTACTTTTTAGTTTTATGTGATCAATCATATTACCTTAATTATATATGCTTTGAGATCTTAAATTCTCTTCTACCTGATGACATAAAGATATACTATGTTTCCTCTAAATTTTAAAAGTTCTGCTTTTTTGCATATAGGTTTTTAACTCATGCTGGAATTAATTTTTGTATATGGCATGATTATTCACTCACTCACTCATTCACTTACTCATACAAACACTCATTGACTGACTAATAGATATGGACAAATTACTGTCCCAGTCCCATTTACTGAAGGATCCATCCTTTCCCTACTATTGAATATGTGACTTAGGTCATATAAGATCCTCTCTCTATATGTGTGTGTATATATATGTTATATATGTTTATCTACATAGAAGATACTTCAAAAAGCCCAAGGAAAGATTTGTATTATTATTATTATTTTTGGCACCTGGCTGCTACCAAACTCTTGACCTTGGTTTTATAAGCACCATGCGCCAACCAACTGAGCTAACTGGCCAGCCCCCTCATATTATCTTTTAATTCTATTTTTCCATGAACTTTTTGAAATACCCTCATACATATATGTGTAAAACCACTTCTGAACTAATATGTTCTACTCATCTGTCTCTGTACCAAGAACACAGCTTTGAAAAATTGTCTCATTTATTTCTTCTTTAAAACTGGTTTGGTTATTCTCAGAGCTCCATTTTTCTAAAGGACATTTAGGATCACTTTATAATATCCCATGAAAAAGTCTACTGCAGTTTTAATTGAATTTTATTTATTTTTTTTGTGGAAACTTGAGATCTTTATGGTACTGAGTCTTCCCAATCATGAACATCATGTATCTCCATTTGCTTAAAGATTCTTTCAACAGACTAATTTTATTCACAAAATTCTTGTTTTTTTAAAAAAAAAGACTTATTCTTAGGCATGTAATGTTTTTTGCTGCTATGAAGAATGACATTAAAGTTTTTTCTTTTTTACAAGGTCACTGGTGTCTAAGAACAATTTATTTTGGTAAATGGATCCTGTAACAAGGAATCTTGTTTTATTCTCCTTTTGGTTTTAAGAATTTTTGATGTTTCCTGGATTTTCAACATAGACAAGTACATTATCAGCAAATATAAACAACTTTGTTTCTTCCTTATTTATATTTTATTCAAGCACAATGTTCAAAATACTTAGCAACATACCTCACAGATATCAATGAATCATGAAGGACCACTGGCTTTAAACAATCCACGTATAGATATAATAAATTCCTATAATTTTATGTTGCTTCACCATCCATTTTGAATATAGATTTAACTTCCTCATACCAGAAGCAGGGCTTAGCTACCCTTGACACATTTCCTAGTTTTCCGTCTGTCCCAGTTCCTCAATTTGATCGACTCATATGTCTGTTTTACAGCCACCTCCTGGTGAGCAACTCCCTATGGGAGAGATAGATACCATCTACTTGACTTGCTCCACTCAGCCCCCAACCCCCACAAAGATGGCACAGATATGCCACTGTGACCACCTCTCAGTCACAGCATGTCTCCATGGAACTGATACCTCCTTGTTGTAAACTCACCAGTTAGAACTCCCTGAAGGAAACCTGCTTTGATAATACCCTGAACCCCAATAAAGCCTTTGGCCCACCGGTCCTTCTCTCTCTCTTGTGCTCCCTACCTGCTGGTTGGACATGCATGTCCTGGATGGCTCACCCCTTTCCCATTGGCCCTGTGAGGCATGCTGCACTCTTCTCTCTGGGATCTGTAACACACTGCTTCTGTTATTTTGTGTGTTTTGTTGTGTTGCCTCCTCTGTGTCTCACATGACTGACACAACCAAACCTAACTCTCCTCTTGGACAGAGCTCTTTGGGAGATTGGCTGTCTTGGTAGAAATGAACTGGATGCAGGTCAGACAAGAGCCACAAGAGTGTTTGCGCAGTATAAACAAGTTTCCTGTGACAGAGACACCCATCATAGGTAGGACACTTAGACATTAGGCCATCCACCAGTATAAAAAGAAGTACACTGTAAACATCCACGACAACCTCCCCTGGAGCCCCTTCTGGGCAGGGCTAGAATTTATAGCCACTCGCCAGAGAGAAACCTAAAGACCAAATTAGAGGAAAATACAACAACATAGCTGTACTGATGCATAATAGCCAACTATCTTTTTCCTGTTATATTGAGCTGGCCAGGACATCTGGGACAATACATCAACGTTTTACTACTAAATATAATGTTTGTTGCAGGTTTTTGGTGACCATCCTTTATCAGGATCTTCTTAAAATTAAATCTCCAAAATTATCAAAAATTAGAAACGAATGTTGAGGCTGGCTGGTTAGCTCATTTGGTTAGAGTGCAGTATTGACAGCACCAAGGTCAAGGGTTTGGATTCCAGAAGCAGCCAGCCGCAAAGAAAAAAAAAAGTGTTGAATTTTAATTTATGCCTTTTTTGTTCTTATTGATCATATAGTTTTTCTCCTCTAATTTTTTCAAATGATAATTTATATTAATTTATTCTTAGATATTTTTGTCATCCTTTCATTCCTGTGATAAATACTACTTGATCACGTTGTTACTAAATTTTAATGATCACAACTCAATGAGTTAGTTATGTAATCCTATCCTTATTTTTCAAAGGAGGAAACTGAAGTTTACAAAGGTTAATAACCTGGCTGAACTCACAGAGCTACCACATGGCTGATCTGGAATGTGAATTCAGGCCCATAACTCCAAAGCCTATGCTCTTAACAGCTGTATTACATTGTATTAACATCTGCTGACTGCCCACTGATTGCCAGGAGTTGGACATACATATTTCATTTAATTGCCACACAATTCTTTGGGATGTGTCAACATCTTACTTCTTACTGATGAGGAAACTGAAGCTCAGAGAGATTAATTAACTTGTCCAGGGTCGTACAATAACAAAATAGTAGGTTCTAGATCCACGTTTTTAACATTGCTCTCATCTGCTTCCTTAAATACCTTCCCAATGCTGGTCCAATTCTGACCCACACCACAACTTTCAACAATCCTGTTTCTTCATAGCTCCTGGGTATAGAATAGAGGACAAACTAGACAATTTAATTTATTCTGAGGTAGAGTTTCTCCAACTGTCCATTTAAGAATCTGTATGTCTGAGAAAAGTAAATTCCCAGGGAGTGGGTGAGGGAGGGGGATATAAACCTAGCAACAGAAAGAAACATATTTAAGGTTTTACAAGTATTTTGTTTCAAAAACACAAAATGTTTTTTTTATGATATGATCTGTGTTTATTTTAACCAGAAATTAATGTTTTATATTATATGCTATTAAGGAAGAAAAAGGTTTCTACCTGCTTCAGTTAATACACAGGGTATCTGCCATGGAGTCTATGAGTTTAAAAGAACTGAACTGAACTGAAGACAGCTAGCATCAAGTTCCGTATACAGGCAATTTCTCGTTTCTTAGTGTCACTATTTCCGAGAACCCAGACCTACACAAATGTGGTTAAAAACAGTAAGTGTTTACTCATTGCATGAGGCAATCAATCACTAAGGTGAGCCAAAGAGTGATTATTGCCAGAGAGGTAGCATGATTGAATATTGCCAGGCTGCTATGAGCAGAAACTTCAATAAGCACTCAATGTCACATGTTGGGTTAAAAGGGTCTCTTACAGAGTTAGTAGTATTTATTTACTTTCAGTTAAGATTAAATAATTCATGGTCCCACTTCAGGCTCTCAAACATCATTTTCATGACACTTGAGTAATGTAATAATTAACATGCCTTGTTAAAAATTTCTTTATATATTATTTTACCACAAACTATTTTATAAATTACCCTTTTTTTTCAAGAGATGTTATTAAAATGGTCTTTTGCACAGGTATGGGTAAAACTTAAGAGTGTAAAATCTTTCAAAATGTTTTTTCCCCCTGATATGTTTAAATAAAACCGATGCTCCAGTGAAGTGTGCTATTTTATCTAATAGCTTTGAATAATCTCCCCTAACTCCCTTAACATCCTTTCCTTTTAGGGAAAGGTGGTTAATCATAGTGTATAGGCATTCACCTAGCTAGATGAGTAGTAAACTTGGTTTTGACTTGTTATGCTTGGATCTGTCTAGGCATGCCATAATCTCTCTACTTCTAAGAAGAAATAAACAACCACCAAAAAATGTGTGGCTGAGATTTAGTTAAAAAGTCAACTCTAGTCTAATGGTTTTCAGTTCTAGTCAATGAGATACTTTTCTGAATGAGGACCTGCCAAGACAGACCTCATTCTCTTTTCAACTAAATCCTTTATGTGTGACAATTTTCTAAATAGAAGATACCATACACTATTTTCCAAGATTTGCAACAAGGCTTGCTAAGAAATAGGTTGATCCTCAGTTACTCAAATGGCTAACTTTTAATTGGAAGAGCCATTTCCTAAAATTTCAATATTATAGACTTTAATATTCTTCTATTCTGTTGTATACTTTACTTTGAAAATATGATTTAAAATGACTCTAGAAGGCCTTTCTAATTAAAAAATGGCAAATTATGCAATTAAGATAAGGCTCCTGTTGAAAACAACTAAAAAATCTTAATAAAATATTTTGTAATATTCTTAAAAGTACTAAAGCTATCAGAAAAATTACAAGTAAAAAAATCCAGGAGAAAGTGAAATTCTAGAGACAGATGCAGAGTCCTCAAAGTTTTGGCTGATCTATGAGAAACATTTATAAAAGTAATTCAAGGTACACCATTCCCACCAAGACTGAAAAGTTTCACCCTCATGATAAGCAAGAAATGAAAGCAAATCAGCCAATTTACATCCTTTTAGCCTGTATTCAGGACACCTGAGTGGTCTAGGGAATCCTAAACCTTGAACTTGGATTAAGATGGTTCCAGAAATAATAGTAGTCTTAGTACTTACCAAAAGTAAATGAAAAGAAATGCTGAAATTAAATGTCTGCCTCACATTAAACAGAAAAATTAATTCTAGATGGGTAATATACTAAAAGTAAAGGCAAAACTATAAAACCTCAAGGACATAGGAAAACATCTTATTGACTCTGAGGTTAGATAATATTTTATAAGAAGAACAAAAACTATTAACATAAAAGATTGATAAATTTGAAATTTATCAATAATTAAGAACTTTTATTCATCAAAAGAACCAAAAGACAGTAAAAAGACACAAGAGAGGAAATCTAAATGGCCAATAAATATGAAAAGGGGCCCAAACCTATCTGCCAACAGGGAAATGTACATTTAAATTAGAGCAAGATACCACTACATACTGACAAGATTAGCAAAAATTTAAGTCTGATAACATCAAGGACTGGAAAGGAAAGGAGCAATAGGACTCTTACAAAATGCTGGTATAAGTGCAGGTTGATACAGTTTCTTTGGAAAATTATTTATCATCATCGAGAAGTTAAAGATATGCATACCCAATGACCCACGAATTCCACTCTCTAGAGAATTTTTGCACATGAGTACGGGGATAAATGCTTAGAAGCACATTTTTCATAAGAACAATCCAAATGTCCATCAACAGTGGAACAGATAAATACCATTGTGGTAAATTTATACAGTGGCACACTATATAGCAATGCAAAAAAAAAAAAAAAGTCTTCCACAACATAAATTCCTAAAAACATAAGTTTTTTTTTTTTTTTCCTTTTTGTCTTTTATCGTGACCAGTAACGGGATCGCAACACTCGGTGTCGCGCCCGTACCGCGCTCAACCAGTGAGCGGACCGGTCTCTATATAGGATCCGAACCCTCAGCGGGAGCGCTGCACTCTACCGAGTGAGCCACCGGGCCGGCCCTAAAAACATAATTTTGATAGAAGCAAGACTCCAAAATCCAGAGACTAGGATTCTATTTTTATAAAGTTCAAAAACAGACATGTTTAAACTAACATACATTGTTTAATGATAGATCCTTATGTGATATAAGTATAAAGAAAAGGAAGTGGCTTTCTAAATGTCAAATTAATAGTTTATCCTAAAATTAAGGGCCGGCCCGGTGGCGCACTGCTACAGTGCGCCGCTTGGGAGCGTGGCGGTGCTCCCGCCGAGGGTTCGGATCCCACATACAGACCGGTTCCCGCTCACTGGCTGAGCGAGGTGCGGGCGCAAGGCCGAGGGTTGCGATCCCGTTGCCGGTCCCAGTTCGGTACGGGCGCAACACTGAGGGTTGTGATCCGTTGCCGGACACACAAAAAAAGACAAAAGACAAAAAAAAAAAAATAGTTTATCCTAAAATTAAGAAAAAAGGGTATGTATGATTTGCAAAATAAACAGGGGTAGGTGGGAGGGTTCTAGGATGCTGGCAATGTTCTATTTCTCAACTGGTAGTCACTGGGATTTTTGCCTTTTGGTGATTCATTGTTCTGTACAAGTGTGTTTTATGTAAATTTCTGTGTATTCTATTACATATAGCAAGAGATTTTAAATAATAATTTAAAAAATAGTCCATAGAGTTAATTTGCATCATTATAGAAAATATCACAGATTGTATGAAAATGTTTCTATAACCTAGCACTGTCAATATTCATCATCAAGTTTTTATAACAAATTTGCTTTTAAAAGAGTACTTTTTACAAGAAAGCCACAGTAAATGATTCCAGATGAAATGACTAAAACAGTGTGTTTTTATCAAGGCAAGCCTCATCTTGTGAATCTAAAAAACTGATATAAACTATTTTGGAATCATTATTAACTAATTGTATTTTTTAAGTGAGGAATAATTAACATGTAATAACATGCACAGATTTAGGAATGCCGTTTGATGAATTTGACAACTGCAAACACCCATGTTAACTACTACCTAAAACAAAATATGGAACACTTCTATCACCCTATAAAGTTCCTTATGCCCCTTTCCAGTCAATTCTTCTCTCCCCAAACACTTCCTTTCTTTTTTAAAATACAAACCATACATAAATTAAACCTCTGTCAGATTCTTTTTGCTGGGGGGGGGGGGGGGGGGGGCG
>NW_007727123.1:153967-194826 GCF_000696425.1 Galeopterus variegatus | reverse complement strand
CTTTCTTTTTTAAAATACAAACCATACATAGATTAAACCTCTGTCAGATTCTTTTTGCTGGGGGGGGGGGGGGGGGGGCAGGCAGCTGGCCAGCACAGAGATCTAACCCTGGACCAACCTCTGTCAGATTCTTGAAATAACAGTTAACTCCGTTTTACCTTATCCTAGTCTTCTAACACAAGCTAGTTGAAGAAGTTCTGAGAAACACTTTCATTTTACTTTGGGCTATACGACACACTTACCTTCTGACAAAACATGGGTGTCATAAAGTTATATTCAGTTATTTATCAGCTGTTATGAGGAAACAAATATGTAAGTTGAAAACATAGTGAGGAGATCAAAAGAAAAGATTCCTAGTACTGAATGCTTTCCAGTTCCTCTCAGCTGAAGAATTCCAGCTGAAAAAAGAGAAGGAAAATGAAACAAAACCATGGGGTTTAGAGGATAGGCAGTGGCTAGCAGGACCTGAATATACTTTTCTGAATACAATTAGGTTGAAAACACTTTCAAGGCTTAGTGATTTATCTTCTCTCAGCCTAGGCATGTGTTAAATAGCCACAACAGTTGGCAAGAAGAGGAAAAAAAGGTAGGGAGAGGTTTCTACCTTTCTACCTTCCACAGGTATCTGTTGGTGGATTTTACAAGATGAATTTTGAATACACCAAAGCATAGCAGGGTTTGCTATAGGTATTACAAAGTAAACTGGAATTTAACATCTTTCAATTCAGTTCAAATTATGAATGCTGCCAGCTATGTGGTTTGCTTATTCAGGTTCAAGAGATTCACAGCTGAATCTTTATTTAAATTTGGCAGAATTCTAAAAAGTCTGGAAAGCCAATTGGACAAACTCCATGTCCAATCCATCTGCTTAAACTGTTTACTTATAGTAACAGCATACAAATGTCTCATGTTACTGATAAACCACAGAAAGCTCCTGAGATGCTTTACTATACAAACTTAAATGCAATGTTCATCATCGAAGAGTAATGAGAAAAGTTAATGCAAATACAAATCACGCTCACTTGGACCAAATTTAATACAATGGTAAGAATGAGGAAAATGCCTCTGCATATACAAGAATGTTTTAGAAAGTCTTATTTTGAAATAATTAAACATTTCTGCAACTAAAGGGTCTTTTGTTTGGAGCAATTCATTTAACCTTGAATTTTTTAAAGTAATTTTATTGTGAAATATAAACATACAGAAAAGTCAGAAAAATTAGAAAACATGAAAATATATAATTTAAAGAATAGTTATAATTTGAACATTGTGTAACCACTAAATACATGTTATGCATTCAGTCAAGAAAAAGAAGACTAAAAGCACTCAAGAAGCCACCCTTATGACTCTTCCTAATCACACCTTCCACCTTCCTCTCTGAATAATGACTATGCTTTTTGTGAGAAAAATTTTTTGTTTTCTTTATAGTTTTACCACCTAGATAAAATACATATATCATATTGTTTTATATAGGTACTTTTGCCTTTTCTTGAACTTTACATAACAGGGAATGTAACTGTATGTATATTTTTTGATGACTTGTTTCTCTTACAAAACATTGTTTGTGAGATACATCCATGACATTACCCATAGCTGTAGTTCGTTTGTTTTCATTGTTAAATAATGTTCCATTATATGAACATACCATAATTTATATGTTCAGCTGTTTCTGGATACTTGAGCTATTCTCCACATTTGGTGATTATAAACAATACTTCCAACGAATATCTGTATATATGTCTCCTGGTGCATATATGCATATATACCTAGAAATAAAACATGATATGCTTCTCTGCAACTTTAGTGAATTGCAAACTGTTTTCTAAATTGGTAGTACCAACTTGTATCATCATAGTGTATAAGCATTCCCATTGCTGTAGATCTTTGCCAATACTCAGTATTTTCAGTCTTTTTTTTTTTTTTTTTTTTGCCCGAGACCAGTCTTTTTAATTTTTGTCATTCTGACAGGTGAATCACATTATTACACTGAGTTTTTAATTTGGACTTCCCTGATCATTAAAGAAGTTGACTACCTTTGAACTTATTTATTAGCTATTTGGATTTCTTCGTTTGGAATGCCTATTCTGTTGACCTACTGTGTTTTTTCTCATTAATTTGTATAAATTCCTTACACATTCTCAATGCCACTCCTTTGTTGATTCACATATAAAAATCTTCTCTCACTGTGTAGATGTCTTTCACTGTCTTCCTGTTGTCTTTTGATGAGCAAAAGTTCCTATTTTTAATGCAGCCAAATTTACCAACATCTCCCTTTATTGTTAATGTGTCTTTCGGATCCTTTTCTTATCCAGGCAAAAACCCAAGGTCAAGAATATATTAGTCCATATTATCTCCTAAAAGTTTGTGTGGTATTTTTTTTTAAATATTTAGGTTAATCTGGAATTATTTTTTTGCTTATGTTGTAAGGTAGAAGTCAAGTGTCATTTTTAAAAGACAAGGATATTCAATTATTATAGCATCATTTGCTAAATAGAGCATACTTTCTCCCAATGCTTTGTGGTACCTCCTTTTTCCAAACATGTATAGACAAGTGCCTCACATATCATAAATCAAGTGTAACATATGAATGGGTCAGTTCATGAATTCAATTATGTTCCATTCTTCTTTTTCTCCATCTTTGCTTCAATAGCACACTATCTTAATTACTGTAGCTTTATAATAAGTTTTGATATCTGGTGGAGCAAATCACCCATATTGTTTTTTTTAACAGTGTTTTTTGGTCACTATTGATTCTTTGAAATTCCATATTTTAATTTTAGAATCTGCATTTCAACTTCCACAAAATAAAGTGTTAGAATTTTAATTGGGATTTCACTGAATCTACAAATCAGTTTGGTAAGAAAAAACATACATACTGTAGTGAGTTGTACAATTTATAAACATGATAGGTTTACTCCTAGATATTTAATATTTTGATGATATTATAAATATAATTGATTTTTGTATTCTGTCCTTATATCTAATAGCTTTGTTAAACTTATTATTCAAATAATTTACCTAAATTATTTTGCATTTTCTTTGTACAGTTTTTATCATTTGCTAATAACGACTTTTTCATTTTTTTCTCTCAAAATCTTACAGCTTTTACTTATTTTTTTCCAGTAGTTAGAATCCCAATCAATTTTAAGCAAAAGTTTTGATAGCAGGCATTCTCCTTTTGTTCCCAATTTCAAAAGGAAAGTTTTCAACATTTCGCCTCTGAGTATGTTTTTGCTACACATTTTATGTATGTATGTATGTATGTATGTCAGAATGAGGAAGTTCCATTCTATTTCTGGTTTACTATGAATTTTTATCATAAATTGAAGCTGATGATCATGTTTTTTCTTTTCTTCTGTTAATATGATAAATTATGATTGATTTTCCAGTGATAAACCAAACTTGAATATCTTAAATAAATTCAACTTTGTTTTGATTTATTATTTTTATTACATATTGCATGATTCAATTTGCTAAAATGTTGTTTAAGAAGAATCCAAGCTCATGAAAGACACTGGCTTATAATTTGATTTTCTTTGGTTTCACTATGCTGTTTATAGATATGGATTTCTTTTTACTTACCCTACTTGGGCTTCATCTGGATTCTTGAATCTGTGGATTGATTTGTAAGTTTTTGAAAGTCCTAAATGATAATCACTTCAAATACTGTTTTGCCCTATTCTCTTCTCTCCACTTCTTCTGGGGCTCTAATTATACATAAATTAGACATTTTCATTATATATTATATACCTCTTACACTTTTTTCTGAATTTCCCATAACTTTCTCTCTCCATGCTCAGTCTGGATTCTTTCTTATGACTTATCTTCCAGTACACTGATTTTCTCTTCAGCTGATTTATTCTGCTGCTTCCTCATCTGTAGTTTTCTTAACTTTGATTACTAAAATGTTCAATTATCAAATTTTTATTTTCTATCATATGCATTACATACCTTTTAAAGGAATTAATGCTTATATCCTTGAATGTGGTAAGCATATTATGGAGCCTCTGCAGGTCTGTTTCTATTGATTTTTATTCATATTGTCTTGCCCCCTTGCATGCTTAATTACCTTACTGTGTCAAACACTATTTGAAAATTATTTTATTGAACGAATTTGAGACTTAGGTTGCTAATTATGTTTCTCCAGAGTAAATTTTCCAATTGGTTCTGATAGGCACCTTGAGTACTAGCAGTTCAATATCATTTTAATCTTTTTTCATGCTTAGGATTATCCCAGGCACCCAGATAATTTGAAGCTGAGTTGCTATCTGTGCAATGACCAGTGTACTTCCTGCCTACCCTCTTTCTCCTTGTGCAGTCCTTCCTTTAAGATCCCAAAGCAAAACATGAGGTTTTTACCACAGCCATTGGAGTACAACATTTTTTTCTGACCAGTTATACAACAACGTCAAAAGTACTACTCAGCCTCTCATGGATCACAAATCGTATGCAGCCCCCAGTCCAGTAATTACTGACTACCTTTAGCAATTCAGTTCCAATTTTATTTTGGCTAGCATTATTAACTGTCATCAGTGGGAGGACAGTTCTGAATTACGTACTCTGTCACTAATGCTAAGTCCATTTCTGTAGAGAGTTTCAAGCTTGCCTTTTTCTTCCTTAACAGTTAGCAAGCATAGTTTTATAATCTGTGACTAGTAATTACAAAGTCTTGCAGTTCTAGTTTCTGCTTGTTCTTGTTCATACTGATGTATTTACTTTTCTGCTTGTCTTTTGATTATGGCTACTTGTCCTTGTAGAATTATTTAACAGAAATTATCTGAAACCTGTGATAAAGGTGTCTTCTTCCAATAAGGATTTGCATTTCCTTCTGCCATGTTACTAAGAACACCACTAATCAATCTGGGACTACTTCTAATTCAGTTCACCACTTGAAATAATGCAGGTGATGTGAATTTGGGCTATAAATCTCCTCCAGATCTGGATTTTGGTTATAACTTCTGCAATGTAGTCCCTAAGGGTGGGATGAGAGGGTTCATGATTACGTGAGGGAGTAGGCTGTTCTGGTACTATCTTTATGAAGGGAAAATTGGGAAATACTTCTATTAGACCTCATACCCTTGGAAGCCCTTAGGCTTTTACTTTTATTCCCTCTCCCATGAGGATTGCAAATCAGAACCCACATTTGCCAGTCTGGCAAATGTTCTTGGGGCATTCAGTTATAAGCACAACTTTCTAAATTCTTGCTTTTTCTTTGGCCAGGTAATTCTTTAATTTCTTCTTAGCTCTTTGATACTTTATAAGAAATTGCTTTCCACTCCCTCCTCCCCAGCATTTTTTTGTGGTTGGTAGAGTTGGTGCAAGTACCCTAGACCAACATATGTCTATAAACAGAAGTAGCTGAAGATTTTAAAAAGCATAACACATGCAACAAAACTTCAAACTTTTTATTTCTGAACAGAGTCAGAGAACCCAAAAAGTCAGAAGGGACCTGAAACACATGGTAAATACTACAAAACCTTAGTCTCCTCAGTTTCTTGATACTTTCCATTACAACAGCATTTTTGTGCATCACAAATTTAACCTGTTAGCTATTAAGTAGTTCTCAGAACTTAGAAAAATTATCTAAGAAAAACTGTCTCGGGCCGGCCCGGTGGCGCACTGGAAAGTGCGCTGCTTGGGAGCGTGGCCGCGCTCCCGCCGAGGGTTCGGATCCCATGTGGAGACCGGTTCCTGCTCACTGGCTGAGTGCGGTGCGGGCGCAACACCGAGGGTTGTGATCCCGCTACCGGTCAGTAAAAAAGACAAAAAGGGGAAAAAAAAGAAAAAGAAAAAAGAAAAACTGTCTCAAAGCAATAATAATTAATAGTTAAGACCTCGAGATTCATCTCTCACCATTCCTCTGTGAGTGCTTGCCAAAATTCCACCAGTCCCACCCTTGTCACTTCTAGGCAGTCTTCAAATCCTTCACTGGGTACTTGGCCTTGGCTCTAATGATTTTGTTACTCCAGGCAGTTTTCCAAACAAAAAGGAATGATTATTTACAATTCTTAGACTGAAATCATAAATATCATCAGCTGAATTACACTGAAATGTCAGTATAACTCAACAGAATAGAAGTCTTCATAAATTGAGTGTGTCTTGGCTAGGTAAAAAGGATTTTAGTTATAAAAGTAGCAAAAGGATCTTATTGTAGGTAAGTTTAAACTCTTAGGTGGTCCTGCAGCGTATACTCTGAGGACAGCTTTACAGCAAGGTTCTTGACACAGACCATTTAGACTGGGAGCCAGACTACATTTTTCTTCCCAAAATTATAAGGAATTAGTAAATTGCCTCTTTGTGAATGAAATAACTTTACTTACATTTTCATACTGAATACCTTTCTTATATAGAATATTTTACTTTTTCCTCAAAAATTCTGTGATTACTTCAATCTAAAACAATATTTGTGAGACAAGGTACATATACATAGTGCTCTCCTCAAGCAACTGCCTTTTAAATCAAAGGATAAGTAGCCTTTATACTTTACAAAAATAATCAGTATATATTAATTTTGAAAGAAGGCAAATCAAACCTCTAAGTACTCCATCTAGCACACGTCTTACAACTAACAGTTTCTGAACTCTCTAACACCATGAAAGGCATGTGTTGCACAGAACTGACTTGGTATGTTCTGCCGTGACTACACACCAAATATGCTGCTCTCAGTTCCTACATAGGATTTTATTGCCTAATGCCATAATGTAGCTGAGCACTATTGTAAAGCTGGTTATTCCCATGTCCTAGAACACAACGATTTTACCCTTGAGGCATATGCCCTAGACTGGAGCAGTGATTCCCAAAGTATGGTCCTTGGACCAGCAGCATTAGCATCACTGGGGAATTTGTTACAAATACAAATTCTTGAGACCCACCCTAAATCTACTCAATCAGAAATCCCGGATTGGGTCTAGAAATCTGTGTTTTTAACAAGTCCTCTAGGTGATTATGAAGCAAACTAAGGTCTGAGAATGCCCACTTTAAAGAAATTCTTGTTCATTTACTCTGATACAAGAATGTTTAAGCAGCACTATTTCTCTCTCTCTCTCTCTCTCTCTCATGCGCACACAGGACCCCCCCAAAAACAAATGTCCATTGTCAGGAGAATGGATTAAAAAATTGTAGTATTAACACAATGAAGTACTTATTATACAACAGATAAAATGAATGAAAAACACCTATATTTATAAGGTTAAATAAAACTTAGAACCATAATTGTGACTGAAAAAAATTCACAAAAGTCTACGGTATATTTTATAAGGGTAAGAAACAGGCAAAACTAAATAACATTATTTAACAATACATTTATGTGATACATTAATAATGCTATTTTTTTTAAACATGGAAATGATACACCTTTAATTCTGTACAGCATTTACCTCAGAGGGGACAGATTGATGAGTGAGGAAGGATCTACTAGTAACAGTCTAATTCTTAAGTTGGGTGGTGAGTTCATAGCTATTCCCTATATTTATGTCATTTTTATTATTACAGTTTGTATATATCAAATATTACATATCAAATTTTAAACCTAGAAAACAAAAAAATGCAGCTAATGAACAAAAATAACCATTATCTTCAATAGAAAATCAGAAGCCACCTAAATGTCACAAATTATGTAATCAATGCTATATTCATTTAGTTACAAAAATTTTTACAGAAATGAGAAAATATTTATGATAAAATTAGCCAGACAGAATAATGTAAAAAAATGTATAATAAAAGGATTAGAAGAAATACCATAAAATGTTAACAATTGATATTACAGGGAGTTTTCTTCTTTGTACATTTGACATTTTTCTACAGTGAATAATACTTTACAAATCATTTGGGATTTCTTTTTAACTGTCATTGAGACATTTAAGGACTGTAAGTCATTAAAGAAAACTGCCAAATCTGTTGGAAATGGGGAGAAAACTGATGTTTTGTGGAAATCTGGTCGTGTTTTATGAGCTATATAATACAAAGTCTTATATTTTTTGCCATAAAATTATGTATCTTTATTATTGTAATTCCTGATTAAATAATCTCATTTAGTTTGTGTGAGGGAAAACATGACTGAAAAAACCATGACCTAAAGAGGACTTCAATTAAAACAACTGATAACAACTGAAAAGAACAAAAGTAAAACACCTATCAATTACTGACCAGCTTTTGAAAACACAGAAGAAAGGCATATACTGAGAGTCTGCTTTATAGCCCTATGTCCTGTCACAGTGAGAAAGGACCACAAAGATTAAGGATCAAAAGCCAGAGATTAGTTACATACCTCTTTTTCCAATATTCTAGCAATCTCGCCTAGGGTCCGATCCAAAGCAGAAACCTTGTTGTTTCCCCATGAGCCACCGTCTTGTACTTGTAATTGTTTTAGAAGATCTTTGGCTAATCGCTGAAGCCTTCGATACAAAATGGAAGGAAAAATGACATAAATGAATTAGACTATAATACTTCGCTTTACTAAATATTCTGAAATACCAGTTACTTTCAGTATTGTATTTAAAACTGCTTCATAAAGCATCTAAGGGTAGAAAAAACATCTCATAAGGCCGCTATTACTTTATATTTACCAACATCAATCTACTCCTAATAGTAAAAATAGAACTAAAAGACAGTATTATTCACCCACAGGATTAGTTGGAACAATTGATGCCATCAGTTTCTGTGTGACCCTTAAATTAGAACAGAATTAGGCACAGAAGAAGAGGATGATGTCAGAGAAAATACTGTAAGAACCTGAGCAGATTTTCATATTTTGACTTAAATCTTCAAGACAAGGATAAGCTTGGATATTATAAGCATTGTAAACTCTCTGAATGCCAAATCCCCCTCACCCCACCCCTTCCAGTTTACAAGCGGTTTGGGGATTGCCTCACACTGCTAATGTCAATTGCTTAGACAATAGAGCACTTATTTACATCTCACTAAGACAATAGAGCACTTATTTACATCTCACTAAGAAATACCACATACTACCTAGATTGTAAGAATCTTCAGTGAGGGGATAGTGTGTAATACTTCTTTGTAGCCCTACTTCAGTTTCATACATCTCACTCTGAGCAATCCTTCTCTCCTTTCCACTTATTTGTTTGACCATCCACTGACAGATACCAGATCTCTCCACTTTCCCCCTATGTACCATTCTGTTGTCTTCAATTTTTCTCTACTGTAGATTTATTCCACAGGACATTCATTATAAGCACTTTCTTGCAAACATCCTACATTCATGTTCTGTTGTTCTGTTTGTTACTCCTATCAGACAAACCCCAGCAATGATAATAATGCTTGTTTAGCTCTTATTATGGGCCAGGCACCACTCTCAGTGCCTTGCATGCATTAATTTATTTAACTGGATTAATAAAAACTGCCAGCCTTTTCCATTTCTGAACCTCATAAAAAAGTTGTGCCACAGAAGGACTGGCAGGACTACTGATTCAAGATTTTACTAAATCTCTCTAATCTGCTTATTCTCCACTCTCCACAAAGACTTACTTCATTCATTTTCCATTCTCTTCAAAACTCCACACTTTCCTCTCTCTCTTTCATAAAATCTTACATTTCATAAAGAAAATGGAAGCTACTGGAACAAGAAGACCCTCACTCTCTGCCACAAAATCTACAAGCCTCTGTATTTCACCCATCCTCTCCTTTTTTCTCCCATTACAATCAAGAAAGGGCCACTCCTCCCATGTAGGGCTAATCCCGCCACACAGGCTCTGTATGCACGAGGTCTTTCTGGACCTCACCCTTCCTGCTTCTCTGCAAATGCTCTTCATTTCCTTCTCTGAAGTGCTTCCCCCACCCCTGCATTACATAGAAAATCCCTACTTATCCTTCAGCTCTTAGCTCAAACATGACTTTCTCTGATTTGACTATTCCTTCAAAGCACTCTTTACAAGTGAATTAAATACTTATCTAACTAATTGTTCTCCCATGAAAAGTTTTATCACAGAACTTTCTGCAAGTGATGGAAATGTTCTGTATATGCACTATCCAACATGGTAGTTGCTAGCCACATTTGAACACTTGAAATATAGTTAGTGTGACTGAGGAACTGAATTTTAAATTGCACTTAATTTTAATAATTTAAATTTAAATAGTCACATGTGGCTAGAAGCTATTGTATTAACAGTATAGGAGCAGAGCATTATACTTCAGGAGAGAGGGCCCTTGTTTACCTGTCCACTGCCTTATCTTATCTTATCACGTTCTGTATATAGAAGTGCATTCAACAGATATTTAATGAAGGAATGGTCTACAGAAGAATGTCTTCTTCATATTAATCTTAACAATCTCCACAACCTCATACGTTACACAATATTTTCGTGTACATAATCTTATTTAATCTTCTCAACAACATTGTAAATTAGTATTATCCCTATTTGAAAAATAAAGAAACTAAAGCTCAGGGAAGTTAGGTGACTTTTGCAAGGTCACATAGTTGATAAAAAGGTACTACTGGAAACTGAAACCTAAACTTTTGATTTTCAAATCTCATACCATATCAGTCAATTGAAATAAAGAAATTTTATTCACAAATGAACAATTTCCTAGAATACAATTTCATCTAAAAATTCATTTATGTAAAATTTTAAAATTTCTCAAAGAACACAACAGCAAATGCAGCTCGAAAAGACACTAGTGAACTCCAGTTTAAACCTAAGCTATCCATATGCAGTTTACTTTGATAAAGAATGAATACAAACTCTAAAACCAGATGCACCTATGCTTGAACTCTGTGTGTGTGTAGTGAACTCCAGTTTAAACCTAAGCTATCCATATGCAGTTTACTTTGATAAAGAATGAATATAAACTCTAAAACCAGATGCACCTATGCTTGAACTCTGTGTGTGTGTGTGTGTGTGTGTGTGTGTGTGTAAATTATTTTCCCTCTAGAGTTTTTGAAGATCAGAGATAATTAATGTAATATACCTAACATCAAACACAAATGTAGATATTCAATAAATGGTCAACTATTATTACTATGCATTGACAGAAGGTCTCAATCTAACAAAAGGAAAAAGGGAATATAAAAAATACAAAAATAGAATAATAGTAACATACTTTTTTCCCTTCTAATCAAATATGGGCCAGAGTCCCACCTGATTACAGTTACTGACCTCACCATGTGGAAGAATATTGGCAGCAAACTTCACCATGTGACAGATAAGTAGCCACTTCAGCTTTTGGCTGAATAAAGTCTACACACCATGTAATTAAATATCCAGCCATAGCGATGGATGCATATAAATCTAGCAGTATTCTTACCAAGAATGCTCACATTCCACTGAAAACCAGGGGTATTTAGGGAAGCACAAGGACCATTTTAACTCACAGAATACAAGAAGCTTGTATTTCACCCTGAGGTAAATCAAATCTACGATTCATGTGAACCTACCCTTCAAGGAAGAATGCCAAATCAAGGGGGATGCTTTGGTAACATGAGCTAAACCTCTGTCTCATTCCCTGCCTCCACAGAAGTACCACAAATAATAAAGCTCCTCTCAAGAAAAAAAGCACCATATTTTGATTCATACTAAAAATAATTATAGAATGTTACAGAAGTCAACTGCTGAGAGCTATATTTTCCCTATAGTGCAAGAACAGGAGCTGCTTAGAGAGTGCAGTTTTTAACACAGTAATTTTTATTTGGGTTACTTTTGACAGAAAATTTTTCTAGCATGAAAATAAAAACTAGATGCTTTGTAACTCCTAACCTGGAACATGAGACGTGTCTGTCAGGTATGTGGCTTTGTAGAGAATGTTGTTAAGATCAGATATTTTCTTCACAAAACTTGAACAAACTCCAACAGCTTTTCTAAGATCAAGGCAGTAAGTGGTAAATGTGGACTGTAAAATCATCTATCCAAGGAGACCTAATTTTTATCACAGTAAAGTTTGGGGGGTAGGTCCTGCTAGGATCATTTGGAGCATTTGTCAAAGTATAAGAAAGAAAACTGGGTTGACTTTAGGAACTAACATTGTTCTTTAGTGTAATGGACAGGATGACATAAAAACACTAACTTTTTTCTTTTTTTTTCATCTCCTCTATTTGGAAGGTACATGATCTACATTTAGAGCTATTGGTTCCCTTTCTATTTTTAAGTAATATGCTTAAGGCTATATTTCTAAATATAAGAGCTTAAGAAATCAAATAGTACCTTTTGATGTTCCCTGTCTAAGATGAAAAAATCTTCCTATAGCAGACACCTTTTGTTTTTGCCTGCCAGCATCTCTTCTTGTGGAAAAATACCCTATCATTCCCTTTTAGGGAACTATCACACCCCCACACTTAGATAGGCATGCTAGATGTGATCGATATTATCAGGTGTCCTGCTCCCAGGCCCTTACTCTCAGTGGAAAGAGCTAGGGAATGCATGCATGTTATTTAAAAAATTGTGTGTGTGTGTGTGTGTGTGTGTACATGTTTACAACTATATTTATCTGTATATATGGGAAAATACCCATAAACACTGATACCTCCGATTCCAATTCATCACCCAGGGCGTTTTTATTCTCCCTGGCTATATTTTTAACTCTCTTCTCCAGAAGTAAGCAACCTGCCTTCCACCATCCTTAACATATTTAGTTATTTGACCAATGCCCTTCTGTAACATGTCACCCCTCTTTGTCTCTGTATATGCTATTACCTCCCTGCTCAGGCTCTGATTTCTCATTTTGGGCTCATTCACATTCCTTGCCCTACTTGGATTTCGACACCCTTTGCCAGGCTTCCCCCTTCACTTGGGCTCTGAAAGACCCTGCCAGGATGCCCTACCATAGAGAGGGTCTATGCACTCTGCTCTGGCTCACCACACCATACCACAGTGCCCCATCTCACATGGAATATCCAACCCCTTCCCCTGCTTGGGCTCTGAGCCTCCACACTATCCCACCCCCACCCCTCCATAAATGCCCTCTTCGCTTTACTCAGGCTCTAAGACTCCAACTGTGCCATTGCTGCCTCCTGCCATCTCCCTCCATCCCCACCATTTCCCTAGTGCAGATGGCTGCTTGGTGCTGCCTCACCTAATGGCTTCAGGACTGATTTTTTTCTAGAAGGAGGACAGAAAATTGGAGGGGAAGAGAAAGAGTTGTTTTCATTTATTAGCTGGAACAATTTTATAAAGAGAAATTTCTTTCATCTACTACTATTTGGTTACCGAGTTCATATAGGAAAGGCAAGATAAATGTTTGATTCTGTCCCATTATTTACTAGTTTTTTAAAATAATGAATTGGTTTTATATCATCCTCTGAAGGTGATCAGTTAATTTTTTTAAATATTATGAACTCATGGTTTTAATTTATTTGATATCCTTCAATCAGTTACAATTATTATCTCTTTTTGAAGTTCAAATTATCCCATCTTTGGCCAGTAGGAGACTCTTCAAGTTGGCTCCTGAGTCCTTTGACCACATTCTAGCAGTCTTTGAGAGCTTCCTGGCCATCCTATATGACAGGACATTCAGATCTGGACTTAGCCATTTCCCTGAGAAGCCCTTGTTTCTTTTAGTGACAAATGATATTTCAAGCCCCAAATCAGTAAGCACTGCAAATGCTCACTGCTATTGAGTTGGTCATTGTTTCCAGGCCTTTTCAATGGACAGAGCTAGAAAATAAATAAATGTGCATGTATACACACAAATATATATATATATATATGTATGTGTGTACACACATCCACAAAACACTTTTTTAAAGATACCTTGTAAGTTCAAACAAGTCAAATTCATCCATACAGGGATTTTACCTGATCTCTACTATATTATGTCTACCTCCTTTCTTCCAGACTGAGAACTCAGATTCTCAGAATCACAGTGAATGAAAGAATTCCAGTCTCCAAAATCTCCTCTACTTTATCCCATATTACATACACAACAGTCTCAGAAGAATATTACTAATAATATCATTACCAATATAATTAGAGAATGGTTAATTTTTTGGCATTTAACAATGCGCCTTCAAAAGTTCATGGAAGGGCCGACCCCGTAGCTCACTCGGGAGAGTGCGGCGCTGGGAGCTCCGAGGCCGTGGGTTCAGATCATATACAGGGATGGCTATGGTTAATTTTTTGGCATTTAACAATGCGCCTTCAAAAGTTCATGGAAGGGCCGACCCCGTGGCTCACTCGGGAGAGTGCGGCGCTGGGAGCTACGAGGCCGTGGGTTCAGATCATATACAGGGATGGCCGGTGCGGGCGACACCGAGCCAAGGGTTGCGATCCCCTCACCGGTCACAAAAAAAAAAAAAAAAAAAAAAAAAATTTCATGGAAATATCAGTATTACCTTTTAATTTCATTTTTCCACAAACTTTTAAAAATATCCTCAATATTTTTCCCATTATCCCCAATCTTTTTCTTACAGTGATACTATAAAACTATCTGAGATACAGCCATTACATACATATTTTCTTCCTTCTGGCAATTGGTTAATATTAATGCTAAAGAAATTATAACTTTAATCACCAGTCCTTATTTTGATGTCTCTTTAGTCGTTTCGATTCCTGAAGTTCATTCTCTATTAGTTTTTTAAAACAGTATTTATTTTTTAGAGAAGTTTTCACTTCATAGCAAAATTGAGCAGAAGATACTCTAGTAGTATTTAAAGATACTCAAGAAAAGAAAATGTGGGTCAAGGATTTTGAAACTGGAAAAATTGAGAACTTCCTTGCCATCCTATATGACAAGACATTCAGATCTGGACTTAGCCATTTCCCTAAGAAGCCCTTGTTTCTTGTTCTGCCTTTGAGAACACAAAATTATGCAAGAACAAAAATTATGCAAGAACAAAAATTAAGGGTATATTGTTTACATGAGTCCCTTCTGAGGAACCAACCTGAGCTGCTTTTTCTCATATTGGTCCCCTACATCCAGTAAAAACACATTATTTATTTTGGGGTACTCCTTTCCCTACATCTGTTAGCTCAGTTGCTTCTCTTTGCTTTCTGCCACACTGATGCCAGTACCATGCAGATCTTGTGTCTGATTGTTCCTATCTACTTGTTTATAAATTTTATAGAGATACCTGGTAATGTGCTTTTGTTGTAAATGCTGTGGGGTTTTTTGGTTTTCTTAAGTAGTTATCCGGTTCCTATATGAAAATTTGGAGACACTGAAAACGTATGCTTCTGTCACTACTGCCATTTTTCCAGACTTATAGTATAAAAGGACATCCTGGTAGTCCTGTGGGGAACAGACTATAGTGAATAAGGACAGAAGCAGTGAGACTAATTAAGAGGCTGCTACAACAATCCAGATGAGAGATGATGGTAGGTTAGACTAGAGTTGCTATCATGAAAGGAGTGAATAGTGGTCAGATTCTGAATATATGTTGAAGGTACAGCCAACAGAATTTGCTGATGAATTGAAAGTGGAGTGATAGAAAAAGAGGATGACTCCAAACATTATAGCCTCAACTTAAAGGATGAATTTGCCATTTCCAAAGATGAGCAAGATTATGGGGGGTACTGTTGGGAGCAAATGTCAGGAGTTTGATTTTGAATATGTTCATTTGAGGTATGCAAAGGAACAGATATACCCCCAGGTAGAAATGCTGAATAGGAAGCTGGATATATAAGTATGGAGTTAGGGAGAGAGGTCTGGAATGTAAATTTAAAATCCATTAGTGCCTAGATGTTTAAAGACATGAAGCTGAACGAAATTACCAAGGGATTAATTCTCTTACTGAACTCCCAGGGCAAGGCATGTTAATGTTAGAGGCCAAAGAGATGAGATGGAACAAAGGGAAAGATACTGAAAAAAAATGCAACCAGTCAAGTAAGAGGAGAATACAGAGAAAGTTTTGTAATAGACTGTTAAAGACCTCCAATGAATTATGTAGCCATGACTTGTACAGTCTCTTCCTACAGTGACTCTGGACTCGGCCAAGTGACCTGCTTTGGCCAATGGGACATAAGCAAATGTGACACAGCAGAGGCTTCATAAGGGCTTCTTTTGCCATGTACAAAAGATCTGGCTTGCCTTTTGGAGGAAGAGGCTCATCTAATAGCGAACATCAATTATCAGGCATGTGAGTGAGTCCCAGTCAAATATAGATGTAGATAACTTATGCAAGTGGTAATACAGAAGCCAAGTGAAGAATATGTTTCAAGATGAGAAGGAATAAATAAACTCATCATATGCTTCTGAAAGGCTGAAAGAAATGGGAATGAAGAATTGACCACTGGATTTAGCAAAAAGGAGATGAGCACACTCTTTGAAAAGGGGTGTTTTCATAAAGTGGTAGAAAAGAAAGCCTTTTTAGAGTAAAATCAAGAGGGAATAGGAGACTAGAAACTGTATAGATATAAATAGGCTGAGAAGTACTCAAAAATCACTTATAAGTGAATCCACTGTTAGAGAGTTCTTAATGATCTCCCAAAACATTATTTACTCTAAATACAGTGTTGTTTTTCTTCCATAATTGATAAAATTATTGCCTAAAATAGAAAAGAGAGTATCAATTCTTAAACTTTTGTAGTTTCTAGCTTCAATAATAGTTCAGGCCATACCAAACAAAGCGCAAAATTTGGCAGCAACAGCAGAAAAGTACATTTCAAATAGTCTTAAATATTTGCCACCCAGTTCAATGGTGTTAAACATGCTTCACTCTCAACCTAAATCCCCAAAATGACAGAAAAGACATCATAAGATTAAATAAATCCATAATCACTCTGGAAAGCAAGAATGATCACTCTCTGTGGAAAAGAAACTATGAGAAATGACTGAAAGAACTGGAGAGAAAGATCCTTCCCTGGTAGCCACAAAGCAAACAGAGAGGTGGAATAAGGATTTAAAGTTCTGAGTCAGAAAACATTTAGAATCTAGAATTCCTTCCCAGAAAAATTATCATTTAACTGTGAAGGCAAAAAGACATTTTCAAATATGGAAGGACACAAAAAATTTATAAACCACAGACCCAGTCTTAAAGAATATTAGAGGATGAACTAGATAAAAATTAATCCATGAGAAAGAAGTGGGACACAAGATAACACTGGAAAGCAAAGAAACAAGTAAAACTTAGAGTTAAATCTAAGAATGTACTAATTATAAAAGAAAATTTAAAAACAATCCAGAAATAAAGTCCTCAAAAATACCAACATGGGAAGTAAATGTAAATAAAATCAAAGCCTGCTAAGGCTCTTGTTTTATATACTGACTAACTCTTATGAACTTAAGTGCCTGTTAAAAATTTAAAGGTAAACTAAGTAGAATAGAGAAGGAATTATGACTTCTGAATCATCAAAGAAAAAAAATTCCATAAATTTTATAAAAGATTCCATCAATCTTACAAAAGATGAGAAATGAAAGCATGGTAAATGTAAAACACAAAATAGTATGGCAAGAATAAGTCCACATTGATCAGTGACCAGAATGAGTGTGAATAGGTCAAATTTATAATTCACTTATTAAAAGACAGATACTCAGTTTGGATAACTAGCAAAATCTAGCTATATGCTAACTATACGAGAATTGAATCAAAATTAAACATAAAGACTAAAAATATACCTTTATATACCAAGCACGGTATATTATCTTTTTATATAGCCAGAAAATACTAATAAAAAAATAGCAAATATAGCAATATTAAAATTAGAGAAGAACAGAATTCCTGGAGACTAGAATTCTAGAGCTATTTAATATTGATAAAAGAAACAATCCATCAAAACATATAATAATCAGAATCTTTATGCAATAACAAAACAGATTCAGAGTATATATAGCAAAATTGTTCAAAAACTATAAGGAGTAAAAAAGGGCAAGTTCCTGGGGAAGCAACCAATATTTACCAATGGCCTGAAATGACAAGACTGTGATGTAGGACCAGCCATTGCTCATCGGTTGTGATGAAGAGACCTACCTGAGGACGGTATGCACACTGTATAAACTAGATCCTTATTCTGCTCACCCAGCAAGTTATATAGCACAAGTATAATCAAAATGGCTAAGAAAATACCTCAAAACCACACCATGATATAAACCCCAAAGCTTAAACTAATTCTACAGAAAAGGTAGAAAGGATCAAATGTTGAATGTTTTTAGAACTATATTTTAAACATCATATGATAAGAACTTATTAAATTTGATTGAGTTTACCTATAAATGACTATAAAGAATTTTATGTCCTAAGGTAGAAATGGAAGCTTGAGATGGAAATTAAGTCTGATTTTTAACTAATGAAAAAAAATACAAGTTTACACATTTGAATAAGCAGCTTATGAAAATTTGGGAAATGTAATTTTCCTAATAATATCCTATTTGAGGGAAAGAGAACTGTCATAATTGTTGAGGGTAACGCAAATATACTAGAAAAAATTTGCAAGGCTCTATTAAAATTGGAATGTGCATATGCTTGGGTCCAGAAATTTCACTTCTTGCCAGGACTGGCTATATAACTTGCATGGCACAATAGAAAGTGAAAATGTAGGGCTCTTTGTGCAAAATTACTAAGAATTTCAAAACAACAACAGTAGAGAATTAAACCAAGTATAGGATCCTTCCAAGAGCAGGGTTGCATGTCTAGGAGACTGGCTCTGTTTTCTGCCCTGGAAAATCACTCACATATATGCAGTGTCATATGTACAAAGATGTTCACTGCAGCACTGTCTTTAATAGCAACAACAAAAATAATAGAAAAAGAAAAACCACACATGGCCAATAAGAGGAGATCTTTAAATCTTTAATATATCATGGAATATATAAACAATGGAATACTATATATCACCACTAAACTAAAAAAGTATATGAAATATTAAGAAGAAAAGAGTGGTTGCCAATCAAAATGCAGCAAAATTCTCTTTTGTGAATAAGTAAGTTTCTGGTAAGAAAGATTAAAAATATAGATATGGGGTTAGGAATAAACATGACTGTGGATATATAGGTAATATTAAAGAATGAGATGATCTAAAATATAAAAAATAGCACCTTGGAGGAGGGGGAAGATATTTTTGAAATAAAGAGGCATTTTAATTATGTCTTTGTAAAATTGTTTAAAGCAGGGTTAGGCAAACTACAGCTCACGACAAAAGCCAACCCACCACCTGTTTTTAAATAAAGTTTTATTTGAGCACAGCCACACAAATTCATTTAAGTGTTGTCTGTGGCTGCTTTGTACTGTGAGGATAAATAGCTGAATAGTTGAGATCCAGACCTTATGGCCCACACAGCCTAAAATACTTACCATCTGGCCCTATACAAAAACATGTTTGCCTACCCCTGGTTTCAAGTGGTAATAAAAAGAATGGATAATAAGTATAACTTTACCTGCTGGATTTAGTTTTTTTTTCAAATAAAAAATACAAACAACCCACAAGCATATTGATATCTGCAATTCAATAATAAAAAGACAATTCAATATCTAAATAGACATGTCACAGGAAGACAGATGAATGGCCTATAAGTACGTCAAAAAACAACACCATTAGTCATCAGGAAAATTCTAATTAAAATCACAAGATACCACTGCACACCCTCCTGAAAGTCTAAAATCAAAAAGACTGACAACATCAAATACTATCGAGAATACAAAGTAACGTAAACTCTCAGATATTGTTGGTAGGGATGTAAAATAGTAATAATACTTTGAAAAAAAGGTCTGGTGTTTTCTTTCTTTTTTTTTTTTTCCTTTTTGTCTTTTTTCGTGTCCGGCAATGGATCGCAACCCTCAGTGTGGCGCCCGTACTGGACCGGGACCGGCAACGGGATCGCAACCCTCGGTGTTGCGGCCGCACCTCGCTCAGCCAGTGAGCGGGAACCGGTCTGTATGTGAGATCCGAACCCTTGGCGGGAGCGCCACCGTGCTCCCAAGCGGCGCACTGTAGCAGAGCGCCACCGGGCCGGCCCCGTCTGGTGTTTTCTCATGAACCTAAACATACATATGGCATAGAACCTTGCAAATCCATACCTAGGTATTCACTTAAAAGAGATGAAAACTTATATCCAAAATTTATTTCCAAAAACTGGAAACAGCCCAAGTGCCCATGAACAGGAGACTGGATAAACAAACTGAGGCTATATTCACTCATGAAATTCTGCTCAGTAATAAAAAGGAATGATGGTCAGCTCTGTGTCCCATGAATATGCATAATCAATCCAAAAAAAAAAAGAATGAACTAATAAACACATCAACATGGGTGAATCACAAAACATGCTGAATGAAAGAAGGCTTGTATAGAAGAGTACATACTGTTTGATTACACTCCTGTAACTGGTAATTCTAATCTGTGGTAGAAGAAAATCAGAACAGTGTTTGCCTCTTGGGTGGCAGTGAAGGGACTGACTAGGGAAGGACATATGAGAACCTTTCTGAGATGATGATAATGTTATGAATTTTTTTAAATTTTTAACTTCTAAATATATATTATAGTCAATTTTCATGACCCTTTACACAATCCTCTTCCCCCCTCCCCTTCTACATCATATCTGTTCACTTGTCTTAAAAAGTTCAAGGAATTATTGCGATTGTTATGTCTTCCCCTCCCCACCCTATGTTTGTGTATTTATTTATTTATTTTCAGCTCCCACAAATAAGTGAGAACACGTGGTATTTCTCTTTCTGTGCCTTTTTTCATTTAATATAAATTTCTCTAAGTCCATCCATGTTGTTGCAAATGGTAGTATTTCATTCTTCTTTATAGCAGAGTAGTATTCCATTGTGTAGATATACCACATTTTCCATATCCACTTATCTGATGATGAACATTTGGGATGGTTCCAATTCTTGGCTATTGTAAATAGTGCTGCAATAAACATTGGAAAACAGGTATCCCTTCAGCATGATGACTTCCGTTCTTCTGGGTATATTCCCAGCAGTGGAATAGCTGGGTCACATGGTAGATCTATCTGTAATTGTTTGAGGAACCTCCATACCATTTTCCATTGGCTATACCATTTTGCAGTCCCACCAACAATGTATGAGAGTTCCTTTTTCTCCGCAACCTCTCCAACACTTATCATTCTCAGTCTTTTGGAAATTAGCCATCCTGACTAGAGTGAGATGGTATCTCAAAGTGGTCTTAATTTGCATTTCCTGGATGCTGAGTGATGTTGAGCATTTTTTCATGTGTCTGTTGGCCATTTGTATATCTTCCTTTGAGAAATGCCTATTCAGCTCCTTTGCCCATTTTTTAATTGGGTTATTTGGTTTTTTTGCTGTAAAGTTGTTTGAGTTCCTTGTATATTCTAGGTATTAATCCTTTGTCAGATCTATATTTTGCAAATATTTTCTTGCACTCTGTTGATTGTCTCATGCTGAGTGATGTTGAGCATTTTTTCATGTGTCTGTTGGCCATTTGTATATCTTCCTTTGAGAAATGCCTATTCAGCTCCTTTGCCCATTTTTTAATTGGGTTATTTGGTTTTTTTGCTGTAAAGTTGTTTGAGTTCCTTGTATATTCTAGGTATTAATCCTTTGTCAGATCTATATTTTGCAAATATTTTCTTGCACTCTGTTGATTGTCTCTTCACTCTGTTGAATGTTTCCTTTGCTGTGCAGAAGCTTTTTAGTTTGTTATAATCCCATTTATTTATTTTACCTTTAGTTGTCTGTGCTTTGGGGGTCCTATTCATGAAGTCTGTACCCACTCCTACTTCCTGGAGTGTTTCCCCTCTGTTTTCTTTAAGGGGTTTTATTGTTTCAGGATATATACTTACTTCTTTAATCCATTTTGAGTTGATTTTTGTATATGCTGAGAGGTATGAATCTAGTTTCATTCTCCTACATTTGAATATCCAGTTTTCCCAGCACCACTTGTTGAAGAGGCAGTCCCTTCCCCATTGTGTGGATTTACTGCCTTTGTCAAAGACCAGATGGTTGTAGGTGTATGGGTTGATTTCTGGGTTCTCTATTCTATTCCATTGATCCATGTGTCTGTTTTTATGCCAGTATCATGCTGTTCTGATTATTATAGCTTTGTAATATGGTTTGAAGTCAGGTAGTGTTATGCCTCCAGCTTTATTTTATTTATTTATTTTTTGCTCAGGATTGCTTTGGCTATGCATGGTCTTTTGCTATTCCATATGAATGTCTGGATAGTTTTTTCCATTTCTGAGAAAAATGTCATTGGAATTTTGATGAGGATTGCATTGAATCTGTAGGTCACTTTGGGCAATATGGACATTTTCACAATGTTAATTCTTCCAATCCAAGAGCATGGGATATCTTTCCATCCTCTTGTGTCCTCTTTAATTTCTCTCAACAATGGTTTGTAGTTCTCTTTGTGAGTTTTTTCACATCCTTAGTTAACTTTATTCCTATGTACTTTATTTTTTGGTGGCTATTGTAAAAGGGCTAGCTTCCTTGATTTCTTTTTCTGTGTGTTCACTGTTGGAGTATAAAACTGCTACTCATTTTTCTGTGTTGATTTTGTATCCTGCAACTCTGCTGAAATCATTTATCAACTCTAGGAGTTTTTTTGTAGAGGCTTTAGGCTGTTAATTGTATAGGATCATATCATCCACAAACAGGGACAGTTTGACTTCATCTGTTCCAATCTGGATGCCCTTTATTTCCTTCTCTTCTCTGATTGCTCTGGCTAGTACTTCCAACACTATGTTGAATAATGTTCTGAATTTTTTTTTTCCTTTTCGTCTTTTTTCGTGACCGGCAACGGATCGCAACCCTCAGTGTCGCGCCCGTACCGGACCGGGACCGGCAACGGGATCGCAACCCTCGGTGTCGCACCCACACCTCGCTCAGCCAGTGAGCGGCCGGTCTGTATGTGGGATCCGAACCCTCGGTGGGAGCGCTGCCGTGCTCCCAAGCGGCGCACTGTAGCAGTGCGCCGCCGGGCTGGCCCAATGTTCTGAATTTTGATAGGTGTTTTGCATTTGTCAAAACTCATAAAATGGCACCCTTAAGATCTGTGTATTTTATTATATATAAATTTTACCTCAAAATAAATAAAAAGGGTAAACAAATAATAAACTAGTTAATAATATGTACGCTGAGGTATTAAAAGGGGAGTGCATAGATGTATGCAATTTACTTTGACTCATCAAAAATTTGATACATTGATAATGGATAAGGGGATGGAAGGATACATATGTGATAAATTAAGTACAGCAAATAATTAATTATAGAATCTATGTAGTGGATACATAAGTTTCCACTGTAAAATTCATTCAAACTTATCTGAATTTTTGAAATTTTTCATAATGAAATGCTGGAAAAAATATACAGAGATATCCAGCATTGTGATTATATTATATACCAAAAAGACAATAATATATTTTTTAAAAAACAAGGAATAGTTACAATGCAAGAAAGAAAATCCCAAATTCCAAAGTCAGAAATCATAGAATACATATAATTAAATTTAAAATACATAATAGAATACATTGTTGCTATTATTATTTTGAACAGTTATCTGTTAGATTAAATAAGAATAAGAAAAATACCTTTTTTTATCTATGCTTATTCATTCTCTGATACTCTTCCTTTTGTTATGGAGGTCCAAGTTTCTGACTTATATCACTTAACTTCTCTCTGAATAACTTTTTTCTTTAATTGAAACATATTGATTATACATATTTGTGGGGTACACAGTTGTATTTTAGTACATGTATACAATGTGTGATGATCTAATCAGGGTAATTAGCATATTTATCATCACAAAACTTAATCATTTCTTTGTGATGTGGGCATTTGATTTCCTCTCTTCTAGACATTTGGTAACATGCAGTAAATTATTGTTAATTGTAGACTTCTAGCTCCACAGTACACCAACAGAATTTACTTCTCCTGTCTAGCTGTTTCGTGTCTATTAATGAACCTCTTGCTCCTGCTATCCTCCCTCTCACTTCTCCTTTTCCACCTCTAGTAAACACAGTTCTACTCTTCTCTTCTGAATAAGTTCTTTTAATTTTTCTTGCAAAGCAGATGTAATGGCAACAATTTCCTTCAATTCTGTTTATCTGAGAAAGCCTTTATTTCTTCTTCACTTTTTTTTTTTTTGTCCTTTTTGAGACCGGCTGCACCACGCTCAGCCAGTGAGCGCACCAGCCATCCCTATATAGGATCCGAACCCGTGGCGGGAGCGCCGCTGCGCTCCCAGCGCTGCACTCTCCTGAGTGCGCCACGGGCTCGGCCCTCTTCTTCACTTTTGAAGGACAATTTTACAGAGTACAGAATTCTAGTTGTTCAATGGCTCTTTTACAGAAATACAGAAGATATCCTCAAATTCATATGAAACCACAATCAATTCCAAACAGCCAAAGCAATCTTGACCAAAAAAAAAAAAAAGCTGAAGGGATCACACTTCCTGACTTCAAATTATATTATAAAGTAATGAAAACAGTATGCTACTGGAATAAAAAGACATATACACTAAAGTAATAGAACAGAGAACCCCAAAATAAACTCACACATTCACAGTCAATTCATCTTTGACAAGGCTGCCAAGAGCATACAATGGGGAAAGGACAGTCTCTTCAACAAATGTACTAGGAAAACTGGATATCCTTTTACAGAAGAATGAAATTCCACCTACGTGCCACACCATACACAAAGTCAACTCAGACTAGATTAAATACTTAGATGTAAGATTTGAAACCATAAAATGCTTAGGAGAAAACAAGGAAAAACTTTCTTAACATTGGTCTTGGCAATAATTTTTTGGGTATGACACAAAAAGCACAGGCAATGAAAGCAAAAATAGGTAAGTGGGATTACATCAAACTAAACAGGTTTTGAACAGCAAATGAAACAATAAACCAATTGAAAAGGCAACCTATGGAATGGGAAAAAGTATTTGCAAACCATATATTAGGATAAAAGGTTTAGAATTTTTGAAATTTTTCATAATGAAATGCTGGAAAAAATATACAGAGATATCCAGCATTGTGATTATATTATATACCAAAAAGACAATAATATATTTTTTAAAAAACAAGGAATAGTTACAATGCAAGAAAGAAAATCCCAAATTCCAAAGTCAGAAATCATAGAATACATATAATTAAATTTAAAATACATAATAGAATACATTGTTGCTATTATTATTTTGAACAGTTATCTGTTAGATTAAATAAGAATAAGAAAAATACCTTTTTTTATCTATGCTTATTCATTCTCTGATACTCTTCCTTTTGTTATGGAGGTCCAAGTTTCTGACTTATATCACTTAACTTCTCTCTGAATAACTTTTTTCTTTAATTGAAACATATTGATTATACATATTTGTGGGGTACACAGTTGTATTTTAGTACATGTATACAATGTGTGATGATCTAATCAGGGTAATTAGCATATTTATCATCACAAAACTTAATCATTTCTTTGTGATGTGGGCATTTGATTTCCTCTCTTCTAGACATTTGGTAACATGCAGTAAATTATTGTTAATTGTAGACTTCTAGCTCCACAGTACACCAACAGAATTTACTTCTCCTGTCTAGCTGCAAGCCCCTCTCCCTCTGGCTGAGGTAACTTCCAGGGGATTTAAAAAGCCAGCACCCTATCCCCCCTTGACCCTGCTTCATTTTTCTCTTTTTCCCTTTTTAGAAGCCAGACATTAAAGACTAGGGCATTCAATGGAAACTGGACATGGGGGAAAATAAGAAAGACATTGTGCATACCAAGAGAAAGGCAAAGGCTTAGAGAGACACAAAAAGATCTTAAGATGACAACTCAGGTTGATCCTTGGCACAGAGACAGCCTATGACAATCAAAAACAAACAAACAAACAAACAAAAAATAAACATAAGAAAAACAAATCCTGGGGAAAGGGGAAAATCTGATTTCCAGAGTTATATATTATTAGACTCAAATGTTCAGTTTTCAACGAAAAATCAGAAGGCATAAAAAAAAAAAAAAAAAAACAGAAAAGTATGGCACATTCTAAAGAAAATATAAATCAACAGAAACTGTCCCTAAAAAAGACCTAATGGCAGATCTACTAGACAAAGTCTTAAAACTATCTTAAAGATGCCCTAAGAACTAAAGGAAGATATGGAGAAAGTCAAGAAAATGATGTATGAAACAAAAAAGGAAATATTAATAGATAGAAAACCTAAATATAAATAAAAATAAATTCTAGACTGAAAATTACAATAACTGAAATGAAAAATTCACTGGAAGGGGCCGGTCTGGTGGCACACTGCTACAGTGCACTGCTTGGGAGTGCGGCGGCGCTCCCACCGAGGGTTCAGATCCCACGTATAGACCGGCCGCTCACTGGCTGAGTGAGGTGCGGGCGCGACACCGAGGGTTGCGATCCCGTTGCCGGTCCCGGTCCGGTACGGGCGCGACACTGAGGGTTGCGATCCATTGCCGGTCACGAAAAAAGACAAAAAGGAAAAAAAAATAATGATAAAATAAAATAAAAAAATTCACTGGAAGAATTCAAAAAGTCAGATATGATCAGACAGAAGAAAGAGTCAGCAAAGCTGAAGATAAGACAACAGAAATTATTGAGTCTTGAGAAACTGAAAAAAAAAAAAAAAAGGATCAAATTAAAAGTGAACAGAACCTAAGGGCTCTGTGGGACATCATCAAGCAGACCAACATATATATTTTCAGAGTCTCAGAAGAAGAAAAGAGAGAGAAGAAAGGGCAGAGAGATCATATGAAGAAAAAATGGCTGAAAACTTTCAAATTTGGTGGAAGACATGAATATAAAGATCAAAAAAGCTCAAAAAACTCCAAGTAGGATGAACTGAAAGAAACCCACACTGAGACACATTATAAGCAAACTTTCAAAAGACACAGACAAAGAGAAAATCTTGAAAGTAGCAAGAGAGAAGTAACTCATCACATATAAGGGATCCTCATAAGGTTATTAGCAAATTTCTCAAAGGAAACTTTAGAGGCCAGAAGGCAGTGGGAAGACATATTCGAAATACTAAATTAAAAAAAAAAAAAGTCAACCAAGAATCTGATATCCAGCAAAACCGTCCTTCAAAAGTGAGAGAGAAATTAAGAGATTCACAGATAAACAAAAGTTAAGTAGTTCATTACCGCTGGACCTGCCCTGCAAGAAGGGAGTACTGCAGGTTGAAATAAAAGAATACTAGACAGTATCCTGCTGCCACATGAAGAAATAAAACCTCAGCACAGGTAAATACATGGGCAATTATAAAAGCTAGTATTATAATAACCATAGTCTGTAACTCCACTTTTTTTGCTTTCTAATGACTTTAGAGACTAACACATTTTAAAAAACACAATTATAAGTCTAAAAACTATGTTATTCTAAGTTTGGTTTGTAACCCCACATTTTGTTTTCTATATAACTTAAGAGATGAATGCATTAAAAACCAATTATTAGTTTATATTTTTGGACACACAATGTACAAAGATGTAATTCATAATATTAATAACTGAGAGGAATTAAGCTGCAAATGAGCAAAGTTTTTGTATGTTGTTGAGGTTAAGCTGATATAAATTAAAATCAGACTTATAAATTCAGGATGTTAAGTGTAACCACAAAGTGTAATCAATGGTAACCACAAAGAAAACAGTTATAGAATATAAAAAAAAGAAAATGAGAAGGGAGTGAAAATGTTTCACTACAAAAAAATTAACTAAAAACAAAAGAAAAAATAATGCCAAAAACAAAGGAGAAAAAAAAGTTATAAGGCAGATGAAAACAAATACAATGATAAGTCTCTCCTTATCAGTGGTTACTTAAATGTAAATGGATTAAACTCTCTCTACCAAAAAGACAGAGGTTAGCACAATGAATGAAAAACATGATCCAACTATATGCTGTTCACAGAGACTCACTTTAGAGCCAAAGACATCATAGATTAAAAGTGAAAAAAATGGAAAAAGATACTCCATGCAAAAAAGTAACCATAAAGAGGAGGAGTGGCTACACTAATATCAGACATAATAAACTTAAAACTAAAAAAGGTTACAAGAGGCAAAGGAGGACATTACATATTAATAAACAGTTCAGGGCAACAAGATGATATAAAAATTATAAACATTTATGTGCCTAATGACAGACCATCATAACACATGAAGCAAAAAAATTCTAAATAATAGTTGGAGATTTCAATAAGTTACTCTTGATAACAGGTAGAACAACCAAATAAATAAGTAAGGAAAAAGAGGATTTGAATAACACAATAAACCAAATAGATCTAACAAACATATATGGGACATCCACCCAGCAACAGAATACATATTCTTCTCAAGTGCATATGGAGCATTCTCCAGGAGAGACCATATATTAGGCCACAAATTAAGTCTCAATAGATTAAAGAAGGTAGACATCATACACAGTATCTTCTCCAACCACAACAGGAGGAAGGCAGGAATCAGTAACAGAATAAAAACTGGAAAATTCATAAATTTGTGGAAATTAAATAACACATTTTTAAACTACCAATGGATCAAAGAAAAAAACTTAACAAGGAAAGTTAGAAAGTACTCACAGATAAGTGAAAATGAAAGCACAACATATCAAAATTTATGGGACACAGTGAAAACAGTGCTGAGTGACATTTATAGTTATAAACACTTACATTAAAAAACAAGAAATATCTCAAATCAAAAATCTAACAAACAACTTACAAAAGGAGAAAAAGAACAATAATATAAACCCAAAGCTTTATTATTTCCTTCAGAAGGAAGAAATAATAAAGATTATAGCATAGATAAACAAAACAGAGAATATAAAAATAATAGAGAAAATCAACAAAACCAACAGCTGGTTCTTCCAAAAAATAAACAAAATGGACAAAACTTTAGCTAGATTGACTATGAAAAAAAGAGAAAAGACTCAAATTGCTAAAATCAGAATAAAAGTGGGGACATCACTACTAGTTCCACATAAATAAAAAGGATTTGAAGAGAGTGCTACAAACAACTGCATACCAACAAATCAGATAAACCAGATGAAATGTACCACTTCCCAGAAATACAAAACATGCCAAAACTTAATCACAAAGAAAGAAAAATCCTAAGAGACTTATAATGACTAGTAAATTAAATCAGTAATCAAAATCTCTTGATAAGGAAAAGCCCTGAACTCGATGTCTTCACTGATGAATTCTATCAAATATTTAAAGAAGACCTAGCATCAACCCTTCTCAAACTTTTCCAAAAAATTGAAGAGGAAGAAATACTTCCTTACTTATTTTATAAAATCAGCATTAGTAAAGCCAAACAAAGACACTACAAGGAAAAACAAAACAAAACACTTTTCCAAAAAATTGAAGAGGAAGAAATACTTCCTTACTTATTTTATAAAATCAGCATTACTAAAGCCAAACAAAGACACTACAAGGAAAAACAAAACAAAACAAAAAAAACTATAGACCAATATCTCCTCTTATGAACAATGATGTGAAAATCCTCCACAAAATTCAACAGCACATTAAAAGGATTATATACCATGACCAAATGGGATTTACTCCTTGAATTCAAGGATGGTTCAATATATGAAACTCAATGTAATACACCATGTTAACAGAATTAAGAAAAAAAAAAATAAACAAAAAAACTACATGATCATCTCAACGGGTGCAAAAGACAAAGTTAAATACTCTTTCGTAACAAAAACACTCAACAATCTAGGGATAAAAGAGAACTATCTCAACGTAATAAAATCCATATATGAAAAACCCACAATGAATATCATAATCAATGGAGAAAGACCAAAAGCTTTTCCTTTAAGATCAGGAACAATGTAAGGATGCCTGCTTTCACCGCTTCTATTTAACGTAGTACTAGAAATTCCAGCCAGAGCAATTAGGAAAGAAAAAAGAAGCCATCTAAATTGGAAAGGAAGAAGTAAAATGTAGAAATCACTAAAGATCCCACAAAACAACTGTTATAACTAATAAACAAATTCAGCCAAGTAGCAGGATGCAAAGTCAATGCTCAAAAATCAGTTGCATTTCTATAAACAATGAACAATCTGAAAAGAATATTAAGAAAGTGACCCAACTAACAATAGCATCAAAAAAGAATAAAATACTTTGGAATTAACCAAGGAGGTGACAGACTTGTACAACGAAAACTATGAAATATTTCTGGAAGAAATTAAAGAAGACATAAACAAATGGGAAAACATCCCATATTTGTGGACTAGAAGACTTAATATTGCTAAAATGTCCATACTACCCAAAGTGACCTACAGATTCAGTGCAATGCTTATCAAAATCCTAATGATGTTTTCTGCAGAAATAGAAAAATCCATCCTAAAGTTCATATGCAATCTCAAGAAATCCCTGAATAGTCAAAGCAATCTTGAAAAAGAAAAAAGTTGGAGGACTCAAATGTCCTGATTTCAAAACTAATTGCAAAGCTACAGTAATCAAAACAGTGAGGTACTGGCATAAAGACAGACATATACACCAATGAAATAGAATTGAGTGCCCAGAAATAAACCCTTGCACATATGGTCAAATGACTTTCAATAAAAATGCCAAGTCCACTGAATGGAGAAAGGACTGTCTTTTCAAAGAACTGTGATGGGAAAACTGAATATCCATATTCAGTTGGGCCCTTACCTAACACAATATACAATAATTAACTAAAACTGGATCAAAAACCTAAATGTAATAAAACTCTTATAAGAAAACATAGGGCAAAATCTTTATAACACTGAATTTGGCAATGATTTCCTGGATATGATACCAAAGGTGAAAGAAACAAAAGAAAAAATAGACAACCTGGACTCCATGAAAATTAAAAAATGTTTTGCATCAACAAAGTAAAATGGCAACCCACGGGATGGGAGAAACTATTTGTAAATCATATATCTGATAAGGGATAATTGCCAGAATATATACAGAATCTCTAAAATTCAACAACAAAAAAAGTCCAACTTCTCCAAAGAATATGTACACATGTCCTAAAAGCACATTAACAGATGTATACCATTATTAATCATTAGGGAAATGAAAATCAAAACTAAAATGAGATACCACCTCACACCCACTTGGATGACTACTATCAAAAAATAACATAGTGAGGGTTGGTGAGTATGTGGAGAAACTGGAACCCTTGTGCACAGTTGGTGAGAATGTAAAATGGTACAGCTTCTGTGGAAAACAGCATCATGGTTCCCCAAGAAATTAAAAACAGATTTACCAGATGATCCAACAATTCCACTTCTGGATATATACCAGAGAAAGAACCAAAATCAGGGTCCAAAACAGATATCTGTACACCCATGTTCACAACAGCATTATTCACAATTGCTAAATTGGAAGCAATTCAAATGTCCATTAGCAGATGAATGGACTGAAATATTATTCAGCCTTAATAAGGACGGAAATTCTGACTCACGCTAAAACATGGATAAGCCCTGAGGATATATATGAAGTGAAATAAGCCAATCACAAAAAGACAAATACTGTTTGATTTGACTTATATGAGTTACCTACAGTAGTCAAAATCATAACGATATAAAGCAGAATGGTAGTTGCCAACAGCTAGGGAGTGGAGGAATGGGGAATTATTATTTAAGGGTTATAGTTTCAGTTTTGCAACATGAAAAGAGTTCTAGAGATGGATGATGGTAATGGTTACACAACAATATAAATGTACTTAATATCACTGAACTGCATTAAAAATGGCTAAGATGGTATTCCATTGGAATACTACTCAGCTATAAAAAAGAATGAAATACTGCCATTTGCAACAACATGGATGAACCCTGAGGGAATTATATTAAGTGAAACAAGTCAGGCACAGAAAGAGAAATACCACATGTTCTCACTTATTGGTGGGAGGTAAAAATAAATAAATAAATTCACACATACACGAAAGAAAAAAAAACCGGGGGGGAGAAGAAGACATAACAATTACAGCTCCTTGAAGTTGACATGACGAGCATACAGAAAGGACATTGTTGGGTGGGAGCAGGGAGAGGGAGGAGGGAGGGAGGTGTCGGTGATGGGCCACAATAATCAACCACATTGTATATCGACAAAATAAAATTAAAAAAAAATAAAATAAAAGCTATTTGTTAGCATACAAAAAAAATGGCTAAGATGGTAAATTTTGTTATGTGTATTTTACAATTTAAAAAATTGAAAGAAAAATTAAACTGAAATTGGTAGTCATCTGTGTCTCCTAAACACAGTTATAGGTATGAGTTATCAATGATTCAATTTTCTCTTTGTTGATACGTATAGTTTTTAGGAAGATGTATACAGAGGTGTGAATTTAGGTAGCCACTATTATCCTTCAGGATGGGTATTTTAATGTATAAAACTCATACTGTATCAACATCGACAGTTTTTCAATCATCATAAGCATTTCCTCACAGCATCAAAAAGTCTCTATAAACATGATTTTTAAAAATCCAATTATCTAGTTTTTGAATTTAAAAAGTAAAACAAGAAATAGGGCACTTTTAATACTTTTTCTTTTTATTATCTGATCATATCCAATATTTTTTTCCTACTGATTGTTGATCTAGCTCATACTAATTTATAAGAGGTATTTATTTATATAAAACATTAGCTCTTTATCATTTTTGCTGTAAATATTTTCAACCCTCTTTTTTCTTTGTTTATGATATTCTTCTTAGGTATAAAGTTTTTATCAAATTCATCATACCTGTATCCAGAACTTTATTCAGAAAGGCCTTTGACATTTCTTTTACATATTTTCTAGTGCTTTTACAGTTTCATTTTTTATCTTTATATCTTTGATTTATCAGCAAATTATTTCAGAGTAACGACAGAAAAGAGAATTCATGAACATTTATTGGCTAATCTATCCTTTCCCTAATAACTTGAAATTCCACCTTTGTCATGTAGCAGTGTAGGAAGGCTGGTCAGAGCTCCCTTCATCCTCATGGCCTTTGGGGCTTTGGCTTCAATAGTTACAATTTTCCCCTGCACATGTCTTGAGACCCCTCTACACTATAATGAAGAAGGGAGCTAAATGGGATTAGAATATCCCCCAACAACAGGCATTTAATAAGCTAAATTGTTTGTCAAACAAGCACAGGACTTAGAAGTGGTGACTCCAGGCATAAGATATAAATTGGATGCTACTGTCTATCCAGAGGGATTAGGTTGAAGCCTTTGGTGCAAACAGAGTGTGAAACTCATCCTGTCAGGATTCTGGCCACACCGCCCCAACAACAGGCATTTAATAAGCTAAATTGTTTGTCAAACAAGCACAGGACTTAGAAGTGTTGACTCCAGGCATAAGATATAAATTGGATGCTACTGTCTATCCAGAGGGATTTGGTTGAAGCCTTTGGTGCAAACAGAGTGTGAAACTCATCCTGTCAGGATTCTGGCCACACCGATGGGAAGGTACAAAAACTAGGAACAGCCCTATCGAAAAACAGGTCTTGGCCATCTATCTGGCATTGTAGCAGAGACAAGACTTGACAAATGACTTGCTAGTAGAAGTATGCACCTCCTTGCCAGTAAATGGATGGATTAAGGACATGTTTTTGAAGTTGAAGAGTGCCAGTGCTCAGGTAAGCACATTACAGAAATGGCATGCGTACTTACAATGGACCTCTTACGACACTAGTCCGTTGTCACAAGAACTGCACATGCTGTTGGGGCTGATTACATACATGGATCCAGACCCCACTCCCAAACTAGCAGACAATTCACTCCATTCCTCCCACAAGTGTGGGAAGGCATAGGCACCCCTCCCCAGGATACCTTGTACAAAGTAAGAGCCAAGGAAATCCACCCGCCTGGCATTCCTCTGCCATCTGATTGGAATCTGACATTATCTGGTTTGAGGAGGGAATAAAACAGAGCAGGCAGTGGGCTGAACTACAAGCAATGTGGATCATATTGACCCACAAATTGATGCCATTTAACATAGCTATGGACAGCTGGGCTATGTGGAAAGGCCTGACTACTTGGATGCCACAGTGGCACCAAGAAGACTGGACAATACTTTGTAAGCCACTATGGGATGTTGGAGAGACATGTGGGGAGTCTGTGCTCAGTCAGCAGCCCAGGTGTCTGTATGGCATGTGTCAGCTCACTCCTCAACCATCTTGCTAGGCAATCACGAGGCTGATGCCTTAACTGAGCCTGAGCTGTTTTGCAGGGGACTTACTAACACCCTCCGATGTAGCTGACTGGGTTTATCATAAGTCTGGCCATCAGAGCCCACAAACAAACAATGTGGGAAATAATGAAGAGATTACATCAGCCCATAAAATATTCAGAACCTCAGGCTGCAGGCAAGGATTGTCCACAGCGTCACTTGAGATGATATCCCCTAAGACATGCCAGAACACATTGGGTGTTCTACCTGCCCTGCCATTTGATGGCAGATAGATTACACTGGCTCACTGCTAATATCGGAGGGACACAAGTACATTCTGACTTGCGCAGACACTGCCACTGGACTTGCCCATAAAGAGGCAAATCAAGTTGCTACAATAAAGGGACTCACAAAGTTGGAAAACATGTATGGGATCCTGGCTCAAACAGATAATGATCAAGGGACTCATTTCACCAGACATGATGTACAGGAGCGGGCTGAGGCCCACAACAAACTATGGACTTTTCATCTGCCTTATAACCATATCACCCTACCGTGGCTACTATAGCCTCCCTGGGATTCATAAAGAAGGGGACAGAGGTAAGCTTACCATAATGGTTTCCAACTGAGGTCCCCATCTATGATATACCTGTACCAACTGATAACATCAAAGGCGAAAATGTATTGTATTGCCCACCCAGGAAAATGCCCCAAACAGGAGTGATGTTGACCAATGGTGATCAAACAGCAACTATGTTGTTACTAGATGTAGACGTACCTTGTTTAATGCCTTTAAAAACATTTGTCTTATCATCTTAGCTTCCCCATTTTCAGGTTCCTGCCTGCAACATCAGGGAATGCCTTTCTGTCCTGGGCTGCCCCGTATGCTGAAGCTCACAACTGATCAAATTGCTGGGTATATGGATTGCTGCCAATGTCCAATTCAGAAAGGATACCATGGACGGTTATTCCCTTTAACAGAACTGAATGGGAACTCTGTGTGGAGCTGCTGGCTACTCACACTAAGGACCCTTTAGGAACCTTAAATACTAAAACAAAACCCACTGTACTGTTCAATCTGGATGACACAAAATATATACTCTTTTGTTAGAGAACTAATGTTTCAAAGATACCTACAACCTATCATGTTTGCGATAAGCTAGAATGGATACATGCTGAACATAGAATTTTAGGTTCCATAGCCCCTTTCTGTACTGAATGAATAAATCACCTCCTGATATCTTGCCCTAGGGCCCTCGCCCTAGGAAGGTTGATGGATAAGACTGTGAGGGCCACTTGGATGTCAGGGGCTAAAGTGTAGGAATGCTGGTCAGAACTCACTCCATCCTTGTGGCCTTTGGGGTTCTGGCTTCAATAGTTACAATTTTTCCCCTGTACAAGTTGCTTAGCAACTGAGGGAGGAACAGGAACAGAATGCTATGCTTGAGATAAAGGGAGTGACACTGGCAACCTCAAAGATAAGCAACAGAGGTAGCTGCGGAGTGCCTGGGAATCTTGCACTTCCACAACCTTTCCTCCTTTGACATCGCTCCACTTTTCTCTCTAAGTCCCTTATAAGCCTCATCTCTCCCCCCTTGCCAGGGTATGCAGAAAGCAAGTGCACAGCACTTGGATGGACTGATACTCCTCCTGAACCCTGTAAGCAACCACCCATTAATAATAATAATAATAATAATAATAAGCTCCTTGTAAACTGTGTGGAGTTGCCTGCTTCATTCTTTGATCTCAGAATATCTTCTCAGTTTAGTGGGCATTATACTGTTAGCTCACACTTGAATAAGTAGTAATCTATTGCTGTGAAACAAACTACCTCAAAACTTAGTGTCTTAAAACAACCACTATCTATTTGCTCCCTGCAGTTTGATGTGGGCTCACCTAGGTAATTCTTCTGGTCTCACCTCAGGTAACATATATTGCAAGTACAGTCACTTGGTAGGTTGTCTAGGTGCTGACTGGTCCTGGATGGCCTTCCTCCTCTGCCTGGGGCACTCAGCAGGGATAATGGGACAAGACAACTGACCCTGTCCCTCCATGTAATCTCTCACCCTAAAGGGGCTGACCCAGGCTTGTTTCATGGCAGCAAGAAAGTGAGGGTGAGAACAGAAGCCACAAGATCTGTGAGACCAAAGCTCAGAAGTCACATATCACTTCTATAGCTTTCTGTGAGTCAAAACAAGTCACAAGGCCAAAACAGTTTCAATAGGAAGGGAAATAGAGTCCACCCCATGATGGGAAAAGTGGCAAAGATATAGTGCAAGCGGACATGCCTCCAGGAATGGCTCAACTTCTTCTAGCCATCTTTGCAAACACTATACCAAAGACATACACTAAATCTCATAAGTATTTGGGTCTATTTCTAGACCGTTTTAAAATCTCTTCCAACACTGTGTATTTTTATTTAAGGTGCCAGTGCATCTTTAAAATAGTATTAAATACCTGATAGCTTAGTCCTCCCTTGCTTTCCACCTATACTTACATTTATTTGTCTATATGCTCTTTAGAATGATTCTAGCTATATGAAAAAAAAGGTTGCTATTTTATAGGGATTACATTTGTCAAATATTTATAGAGAATTTACTATCCTGTGACTTCTATCCAAGAGCATGACTTGTCTTTCCATTTCTACAAGTCTTCTTTTATATCCTGGTTAGCATTTTAAGGTTTTCTTTTTATAGATTCTTCACATTTCTTGTTGAGTCTATTCTTAAATATCTTATTTTTTATTGGTACTGTAAATGATTACATTTTCAAACTGGTTATCACAAAGAAAAGCTATTATTTTTTGTATTCTGGATATGCTGTTGCATAACTGCAAGCAGGTACCCTCTCTAGATCTTCCTTTCCCTAGTTAACATCATAGAGTTGTTTTGAGGAATGAGTCAGCACGCACAGAATCTGGCATAAGGTAAAGGTTCGGTAAATGTTACCTATTACTAATATTATCATATTAATTTGGTAATTGGTCATCTTACCCAACTGATTTCTCTTATTGTTTCTACTAGTTTTTCACATGATTCTCTTCGGCTTTGAGATATACAGTACCATCATAATCTTGATAATTTTGTTATTTCCTTTAATATTTTATATCCCTTTTTTCTTTCTTTTAGAACTGCACTGGCTAATACTTCCAGAACAATAATAAATAAAAGTAGTTATCTGATGGGTATCTTATTTCTGACAGACAAAAATATTTCTATTGTAAATATAAATAATGGCTATGTTAACATTCTGTAGCATACCTACACCAAAAACGGGTTATTTGAGAAATTTGTTTCTTGACTGTTTCACTGCTATTTTTTTTTTCCTTTTTGTCTTTTTTCGTGACTGGTAACGGGATTGCAACCCTCGGTGTCACGCTCGCACCGCACTCAACCAGTGAGCGGACCGGTCTCTATATGGGATCCGAACCCTCAGCGGGAGCGCCGCCGCACTCCCAAGCACCTCACTCTACCGAGTGTGCCACCGGGCCGGCCCTTCACTGCTATTTTTAACAAAAAAAGAAAAAATACTTCTATATGGGATCCGAACCCTCAGCGGGAGCGCCGCCGCACTCCCAAGCACCTCACTCTACCGAGCATGCCACCGGGCCGGCCCTTCACTGCTATTTTTAACAAAAAAAGAAAAAATATTTCAGCTATTTTTAACAAAAAAAGAAAAAATACTTCTCTGTTATAAATAACAGTGAAATAGTCATCTTTATCTATAAATATTTGGGCACACTTTGCGTTATTTACTGAGCAGCCTGAAGTCTGAAGCAGACCTTCTTAAGCTAATACATATTGCCCTTCAAGAAGACTACACATAATCTGTACTCCAATCAACAGTATAAGTGAATAATTTTCTTACTGGACTTCTAGCAGTATTTTTGAGAGGAGCAAAATGATAATGTTTTGTTACCTAGCTATTGCTTAATTACACTTACACTCCAACGATGAGATCTAAATTCTCATCTAAAATCTCTTACATCATCTAAAATCTCATCCAATTAGAATTAGGGAATTCCTTTTCTCTTTAAGTATTGGAACAATCCTAGGAACAATCCTTAAAGAGTTCTCCTCAGAGAAATCACCATCACAGCCTAATCTGTTATACCAGGGTTCCTCAATCTCAGCACTATTGACATTTTGGATAAGGTAATTCTTTGCTGTGGGGAGCTATCTTGTACACTGAAGAATGTTTAGCAGAATCCATGATCCCTACTCACTTGATGCCAATAGCACCTTTTCCCCAAACTGTGCTAATGAGAACTGTGTCCAGACATGGTCAAATATCCCCTGTCAAAATTGCCTCTAGTTGGAGACCAGTGTGATAAGAGAATGATGTAGGAATCAGAAACAAAGCCCTGGATCACAGGCATAATATGATGGCTTAGATACACTTTTGTTACAGGCAGAGAATGAAGAAAAGGCAAACTGAAATGTGGGATAAAATACTCACTTTGCTTTATAAGGTGAGTCACAGCCAGAATTCTTTGTTTGCATTAAACTCTCATATTCCTTGGCCCTGAAAAGAAAAAAGTTTTATCACTGTTAGTTATTTTGCTGCTAATTTTTACAATAAACCAAAACTTTGGCTATGTTTTTCCTCTCCCAGTACAAAATCATGCTATCACAGTGACAAACCAGGAACATTAGTACAGTAACACTTTGATTTCTGAAACTGCTTCTTTCAAATTACTGTAAATGCTATCATGAAAGACTGAAAAAATACATATTTCCCCATAGGACACAGAACAGTTCTATAAAAACACTTCAGAGTACAAACCTGGTTCAAAATGATTATTATTTTTCAGGAATGTAAGAATAATAATAATTAAATTTGAAAGGCTATTAAACTTCTACAAGGTAGTGAGGTGGCTAACTCTGTACCTCAAGAGGTATATAATGCCGAAATAAATTCAGGTAGAGTACTCATTTAACTTTAGGAATGATTAAAAAGACTGTGGAAATAACTTGACCAGACACTCAAAGATTTGTTTTTGCTGTTTATATTAATGGACTTTTCTGACCAAAGGTCCTGAAAAATCCAAGATAACACTTCTCTGCCACTGTCTAACCAGGCTCCAGACTGCCTAAACCAGCAGATGATAGTCATCAACAGGTCATCAATCTTAGGCAGGTCTCACCACAGCAATCCATTAATATCGACTTAATTTGTCCATTTCTCTTTTTGGAGGGAAAAAAGAGAAAAATACCAATTCAAATGTTAACTGCTCATCCAAAGGGTCCTAATCTTAAAGAATTAGCCTAGTGACCTATGAGAAAATTAGCCAAACATATACCAATCGAGACAGCAATGACCGGTGAAAAAGTAAACACTGCTTCACAAAAAATGTAGAAGATGCAAGTTACAATAGTCCTAATGAGGAAAAAGCAAATTAATACAGGTTATGCTTGGGAACAAAGAAATATCTAAACTGGAATAAAACATGAATTATGTGTTATTTCAATCTAAGTATGCTAACTGCTATCAACCAAAATATTAAGGCATATCAAATGGGGAAACAGCTAATTAATAGGTGCAAGTAATTGTGACATCATCTGAAAGGTGGGGAAAGTAACCACTATGCAGGGTTGAATATGTCCCAAGCCAGGTGTATACACTATCTCATATGTACCTAAAAACTCAATATAGTATTATCTCCATTTTTCAAATAAGATACTGAGGCTTAAGTAGATGCACATTTTCTTAAAATATATATTTATCTAGAGCTTGAGGCAGAAAAGACTGAATCCACTCTTTCATTCACACACATATAACTAGAAATTTATCATCCAAGAATCCTAACTTCACCTGAAGTGGTAGTTTATCACTTTTTCCTAACTTGAGTCTTGTCTTGATTTACTTTGAGCAATCAAATAAATACTTATTTCCAGAGTTCTGACTCCGCATAAAGTAAATTTTGTTTCCCCTGTAATCGAAAGGCATATACATAGTGCAAATATTCAATGAAGTTATTTTCCAGAAGGAAGAAGAAGACATAGCATTAAAAGATACATAATTCTACAGAGCACAATAAATGACAGATGAGTATTGTGATGTGTTATTTTCCAGCTAAGATGCCGAGGTAATTTCCTGAAGGAAATGGGATGTGTACTTGCTTGAAAGACAGCCTCTCAATACATAGAAAAGAGAGAAAATGGCATTACTACCAGAGAAAAGTAAGTAAACAATGCTGACTATGAGGGAAAAAACAAGTTATGCTTAGGGAACGCTGTACAGACTCACTTGGCTAGAGCGAAAAATTAAAATATGGGAATACTGAGAAATAAGGCTGAAAGAATCCTTTCAGATATCCTATCACAATTACCTTCTGATGATTTGTTTTTTAGATAATGATCCACTTTATAAAGATTTTAAATTTTATTACAGTAGTTTTGAAATGCATTCCCTCATTTTTAATCTCCACATCTCTCCACTCCTCAGCCGTAATGTAGGATATGTTTGCTCGATTTTATTTTTAGTTAGCCTTTCACAGGCTATTTTTTACCAATCATCTCAAAGAATTAGATATTATCAACACCTATTTGTTTTTATCTTTATAAAGATATAGTACATTGTAAATGTCATATGTGCATCTGTTAAATGAAAACAAGTAAATACATCTTCCTATTTTCCATGTGAGTGATATGAATATTATTCTAGCTCCTTGAGTTGTTTAATTTCTACTCCAACTGGTAACAAAATTATTTAAAGCTAAAATTTCATTTGCAGCAAAGCTCCGGCCACATCACATAACTCTCATGCTGTCACTGTCACAAATTTAAAATAATCTGTAGTTCCCATTTTGATTTACACCTAAAAAATTCTTACTGCAAATAGTGTTTTATTTTTTTTCACCTTTGGTTCCAAAGAGTTGATTTTTTTCTCTTTGTAATTTTTGGTCAGTTTTACTGTGGTATAATTTCCA
>NW_007727123.1:130492-152466 GCF_000696425.1 Galeopterus variegatus | reverse complement strand
GTGGTGCTGACAATACCAAGTCAAGGGTTAAGATGCCCTTACTGGTCATCTTTAAAAAAAAAAAAAAAGAAAAAAGAAAGAACATTCAAAAACATTCAACATCTTTTTACAATGAAAATTCTCAAAAAACTAGAGATAGTAAGAAACTTCCTCAACTGATAAAGGGATTCTATGAAAAATCCACAGTTAACATTAAGCTTAATAATGGAAGACTAGGGGCTGGCTGGTTAGCTAGGTTGGTTAGAGCACAGCCTGGTAACACCAAGGTCAAGAGTTTGGATCCCTGTACTGGCCAGCCACTAAATAATAATAATAATAATAGAAGACTGATTTGTTTTCTCATAAGATCTAGAATAAGGTAAAATGTCCAATTCTGCTTACTTTCAACATTGTTCCAGATAACTGAAGCATTGTAATAAAGCAAAATAAAATCAAAGGCATAAATATTGAAAAGGAATAATTAAAACTATTTTTATTTGCAGATGATGTGTCTGTCTATTTAGAATATATCAGGAAATCTCCAAAATAATTTACCAGAAGGAATAAGTAAATTTAGCAAGGGTAAAAAAATACAAGGTTAATAAACAAAAACTCAGTTGTATTCATATATATAAGCAGTCAAAAACTGGAAAATAAAATTAGAAAAAGAATTCCAATTGAGAGGTACAAAAATGTGAAATATTTAGTAATAAAACTAGTAAAAGAGGCCTAATACCTCTATACTGAAAATTATAGAACATTGCTGAAAGAAACGGAAGAAGACCAAATAAATGCAGAAATACACATTGTTTATGGATTGCAAGAATCAATAATATTAAGATGGTAATTATTTCTAAATCAATTCATAATTGAGCCCAATTCCAATCAGATTCCAATCAGGTTTTTCTTTTGGTAGAAACTGACAAGCATAACTCTAAAATTTATAGAAAAATACACATAACCTAGAATAACTAAAGCAATTTAAAAAGTTATGAACAAAGTTTAAGGATACTCTTATATTACCTGATTTTAAGGTATAAACCTAAAATAATCAATACAGTTTAGTATTGGCAAATAGACTGACAGATTGATTGACTTATTCATCATAGAGGTCTTCTATCAGAGGTCCAGAAGTTGACCCACATGTGAATAGTCCATTTATTTCTGGTAAAGGTGCCAAGGCAGTTCAATTCAATGTGGGTAAGAAAAGCCTATTCGACAAATGTATTAGAACAACTGGTGGTTCATTTATAAAAAATAAAACAATCCTTTTTTAATGCCATGCCACAAAAAGAATTCAAAATGGAAAAGAGACCTAAATAAAAAACTTAAAACTATAAAACTTCTAGAATAAATTAAGAAAATATATTCTAAACTTTATTGTAGGCAAAGATTTCTTAGCTGGTCACAGAAAACACTTAATTACAAAAGTAAAAAATAGATCACATGTGATAAATCAGACTTCATCAAAATTAAAATATTAAAAATTTCTGGCCATTACTAACACTTCTAAAAAAACATAAAGGCAAGCCACAAACTGAAATAGGATAAAATATTTATAATACATTTAGTTGAGACACTGAGACATATCTTTTACCAAGAACATAAAAAGAACTCCTGCAATTTAATAATAAAAATACAAATTATTCAATAAAAATGGACAAAAGACACAGAGATATTACATAAAAATAATTATAAGTTCATGATAAAGTGCTCAACTTCATTTGTCATCAGAAAAATGCAAATCAAAATTACTAAGATACCAAGATATGACTAAGAACCCACTAGAATGGCTAAAATAAGAAAGGATGTGCAGCATTTGGAACTCATATATTGCGGGCAAGAGTGCAAATGGGGGCACTCCCTTTCAAAATTTTTCTCTTTTTTTAACATAAGAATATATTTACTTTCATTAATAAACACATTTCAAATTAAGATCCGTCATTTTCTTCTTGGCAAATTATTTTTATTTTATTTTATTTAATAATATAGAAATGTATTATGATGAACTCTTGTAAACAAAATTTTAACTAAATCTGATTTATAAAATTCAAACTGTCATAAGAGAAGATGCAGAATAGATATAAAGTAAAAGAACAGATCATAATGAGAAATGAGTTTTGAGCTTCATTTCAATCTCCCATAACAAAGTCTGTCAAAGAACATGAATGATGGTTACATATTTAATAAGTTACACGAGATATATAAAGATTATTGTACCCTAAAAGAATTATGTAAAGTTAATGTTTGATTAAAATATTTACATCAATGATGCCTTGTAGACTGCTCAATAGTCTTTTTTTGTGTGTGATTCTACAAAAAGATCAAAAAAATTTGCAAACTTTTATCTAGGCTGACCAAGAAAAAAAGAGAGAAGATAGTAATTACTAAAATCAGAAATAAAGCAGAGGCATGGTAGAGCAATTGCTTCCTCTGTTACACTGAAGGGTGCTTTGAGGAGAGAGATGTCCTCTTCTTTTTCTGGTCTCCACTGGCGACTCTCCTTGTGTCACTGCAGTTGGGTGTCTGGTGGGCCACCAGCATGGTAGCTGTGGCTGTTGCTGCGGCGTTGAGCCACTTTTGCGGCAGCCATGGCTTTGGCAGTAGTGGCTGTTGTGGGCCTCCAGTGAGGAAGTGGTGTTTTCAGCATGCTCCTTTCCTGTTTCCGGGTGGGGGATGCTGTCCTCAACTACTGCCTAAGGGCCTCAGGTATGCTTTGGACATTTCGCTTCTTTCCAGAATGGAGTTACTGTAAATAAAGCTACTACAAATATTTGAGGACAAGTCCTTCATTTGAGAAAATGTCTTCATTTTCACGAGGAATTTGTTGGGTCATAAAATAAGTGTGTACTTAATCTTAAATAACCTAAATATTTTTTGAAGTGTTCATTCCAATTTGCATTTCCATCAGCAAAGCATAAGAGTTACAATTGCTTTAGTACTTGCCAATACTTGGTATGATCAGTCTTTTTAATTTTAGCAATTCCTGTGGGTGTGTGGTGGTATCTTATTGAGGCAAACAAAGGAAAAAGAAAATATTATATATGGTAAGAAGGAGAATATATGCTCCCTTTCATCAGAAACAATCCAAGCCATTAAGACAACAGAACAACATGTTTAAGAGTTGAAAGAAAAAAATCTGTCATTACAGAGTTCAACATCCATTGACTATTTCATTCAAAAATGAAGGTCAAATAGACATTTTCAGGTGAACAAATGCTAAGAAAACCTATTGCCAGTAGACTTTAACTATAAAAACATATAATGTATTAAAGGTGGTAATTCAGGTGAAGGAAAATGACATCACATGGAAATTCAGAACTACATGAAGAAGTAAGCACAGGAAATGATTTCTTAAATTCTTTAAATGGACATTAAATGATTAGAGCAAAAATAAAAATAATGTATTATGGGATTTGTGACAGATTAAAAAAATGACAACAGCACAAAAGACAAAAGAGGGGAAGATGAAAGTATAACTTACTGTTATAAGTAAGGTTGTAAAATTATAATTGAAATAGTATAATATTATATGAAGGCATACTGTGATGTTTTAAAGATGCATAGTTAAAACTGAGCAAACACTAAAAATAAAAAAATGGAAGATCTAGTAAATCAATAGGGGAGATAAAATGTAACACTAAAAAAAATTCAATCCAAAAGAAGATAGAAAATAAGAGAGAAAAAACAGACAACAAACAGCAAAATATACTTAAAACAATCACAGCAATAATTATATTAAATGTAAGTTGATTAAAACTCCAAATACAAGACAAATTTTCAGACTTGATAAAAAAGGAAGACAATTATATGACAATTATAAGAGATGCACACTGAATATAAAGAGACAGTTAAAGTTTAAAACTAAAAGGACAGAAAATATTACGGAAGAAAGGTGTAGAAAAAAGTAATGATGGTTATACTAATATCAGACAATGTACACTTCAGGATAAGGAGTATTACCAGATATGAAGAGGGATACTTTGTAACAGTAACGGGATCAATTTGTCAAGAATATATAATCATTCTAAATTTGTTCGCATCTAACAAAGCTACATAATTTGAAGAAAAACTGAAAAAAAAACACTAAAGGGAGAAATGAAAAAATACATAATAAAAGTTGAAAATGTCAGTTTTTAAAAAGACACTAACATAGGCAATATTAGAGAATGAACAATACAGAAGACTTTAACAGTTAACACCACCTAGACCTAATAAACATTATAGAAATTACACCCATAGAGCACAATAAAATGTTTTTCAATTAAGCAGACAACATTGATCAATATAGACTAGATGCTGGGGAAATAAAACAAAACAAGTCTCAACAAACTTAAAAGAATTAAAATTACATACAATATCTTCTCTGACCACAGGAAATTAGATAAGTACTCAAGAACAGAAAGACATCTGGAAAGTCTCCAAATATGTGAAAATTAAGTAACAGTTTTAAGTAACCAATGGGTCAAAGAAATTAAAAGTCAAATTAAAAATATTTTGAACTTCTTAAAAATAAAAACACAACATATTAAAATATGTGGGATATAGCTTAAGTAGAGATTATAGGGAAAGTGGTAGCTATAATTGCATATGTTATAAAAAAAAGAAAGGTTTCAAACCAACAATCTAAGGGAGCACCTTAAGAAATCAGGAAAAAAGGAAAAATAAATACAAAGTAAGTAGAAGGAAAAAATAATAAAGAACATAAATCAATGAAATAGGAAAAAAACAATACAGAAAAATCAGTGATAGCAAAAGTTCTTTCTTTGAAAAGATAAATAAAATTGATAAATTCCTGGCCAGAGATCAAGGAAAAAAAAAAAGAAAACACAAATTACAATTTTCAGGAATGAAAGAGAGGATGTCAATACAGATCATACAGGAATTAAAAGAATAAGAAAAAAAATTAAAATTACACTTTATTTTTTAGAGCTGTTTTAGGTTTATAGCAAAGTTGAGTGGAAGGTACAGAGAAATTTCGTACAAGCCCTGCTCCTGCACATGCATACCCTCGCTGTTCATACGCAGCCCCCACCAGAGTGGTAAATTTATTACAAATCATAAGCCTACACTGACACATCATTACCACCCAAAGTCCATAGTTTACATGAGTTCACAATTGCTGTTATATATTCTATGGATTGGAATAAATGTATAATAACATACAGCATCATACAGAATAATTTCAGTAGCCTAAAAATCCTCTATGCTCTGCCTATTGATCCCTCCTTATCCCCTAGCTGGCAACCACAGATCTTTTTACTGTCTCCATAGTTTTGCCTTTTCAAGAATATCATGTAGTTGGAATCACACAACATGCAGTCTTTTCAGACTGGCTTCTTTCACTTGGTAATAGGCATTTAAAATACCTCCATGTTTTTCATGGCTTTATAGCTCATTTCTTTTTATTACTGAGTAATATTCCACTGTCAGGATGCACCAGTTTGTTTATCCATTCACCTACTGAAGGACCATCTTAGTGGCTTCCAAGTTTTGGCAATTATTTTAAAAAGCTGCTATAAACATCCATTTGCAGGTTTATATGGACATAAATTTTCAACTTATTTGGGTAAATATCAAGGAATGCAACTGCTGAATCATAAGGTAAAAGTATGTTAGTTTTATAAGAAACCATCAAACTATCTTCAATATTGTGGTGGCTATTCAGAGTTTTTTGCCTTCTACATATAAACATTAAAATCATTTTGTCAATATTCATGAAATAACTTGCTGGAATTTTGATTGAAATTGCATTAAATCGATAAATCAAGTTGGAAAGAACTGATGTCATTAACATGTAATTTCTCTCCATTTATTTATTCAGTTCCTCTTTAATTTCTTTCATCAATAGTGGTATGGATTGAATGTCTGTCCCTTCCAAAGCTACTGTTGGAGATTAATCCAAAGTATAGTATTTGAAAGATGGGGCCTTTGACAAATGATTGGATTGTGAGGACTATGCCCTCATGAATGTATTATCCCTTTGGGAATCTATGAATCAATGGGTTAATGGATTAACAGGTTATTGTGCAAACCTTGCTATAATTGCTTATTAATAGTAGGATTTTTTTGGTCCATTTCTTTCATATTTTCTACATAAATAATGTCATCTGCAAATAAGAACATTTTTGTTTCTTCTTTCCCAACTATCATACTTTTTATTTTCTATTCTTGACTTACTGCATTATGCAAAACGTCTAGTAAAATGCTGACAGAGAGCCTTGTCTAGTTCTTGATCTTGGTAGGAACGGTTCCAGTTCCATGTATCATGTTAGATGAAGGTGTTTTGTAGATACTCTTTGTGAAATTGAGAAAGTTCACCTCTATTTCTACTTTACTGGGAGTTATTATCATGAATAGGTGTGGGATAATGTCAAATGCTTATTCTGCATCTACTGATGTAATCACGTGATTTTTCTTTTTTAACCTAAGAATGTGATGGATTACATTAATTGAATTTTGAATGTCAAACCAGCCTTGCATGCCTGGGATAAATGCCATTTGATTGTGATATATAATTCATCTTATACATTGTTGGATTTGACTAGCTGATACTCTGTCGAGGATTTTTGCATCCTTGTTCATATGAGATACTGGTCCCTAGTTTTCTTTTCTTCTACAGTCTCTGTCTGGTTTTAATAATAGGGTAATGCTGCCCTCATAGAATGAGTTAGAAGAAATTATTCCCTCTGCTCCTATCTTCTGAAAGAGACTGTAGAGAACCAGTATAATTTCTTCCTTAAATGTTTGGTAGAAATCACCAGTGAACAGATCTGGGCATGGCATTTTGTTTTGGAAGATTAATAATCATTGATCCATTTTATTTAATAGATAGAAAACTATTCAGATTGTCTATTTGTGTGATGTGAGTTTTGGCAGATTGTGCCTTTGAAGAAATGGGTCCATTTCATTTAGGTTATCAAACTTAAGGGCATACAGTTGTTAACAGTATTCCTTTATTATCCTTTTAATGTGCATGGGATCTGTATTGATGTCACCTCTTTCATTTCTAATATTAGCACAGCTCTTCCTTGACTTATGATGGGGTCACATTCTGATAACTCATCATACGTTGAAAATATTTTAAGTCAAAAATGTGTTTAATATATCTAACCTACCAAAGATAATAGCTTAGCATAGCCTACCTCAAATGTGCTCAGAACATTTTCATTAGCTTACAGTTGGGCAAAATTATTTAATACAAAGTCTATTTTACATTAAAGTGTCGCATATCTTATGTAATTTATTGAATCCTGAATTGAAAGTGAAAAACAGAATGGTTGTAGGGGTACTCAAATTACGGTTTCTACTGAATTTGTTATCTCTTTTGTACTATCATGAAGTCAAAAAATCATAAAGTGAACTTTTTTGAGTGAGGCATGTCTGTAGAGTGTCCACTCTCTTTTTTCCTTAGCCTGGCTAGGGGCTGATCAATTTTGTTGGTCTTTTCAAATCAACAGCTTTTGGTTTTAGTGATTTTTCTCTACTGATTTCCTATTTTCAATTTAATTGATTTCTGCTCCAATTTTTATTATTTCTTCTCTTAGCTTATCTTGGATTTAATTTGCTCTTCTTTTTCTTGTTTCCTAAGGTGGCAGCTTAGATTACTTATTTTAAATCTTTCTTCTTTTCTAATACATATGTTCATTGCTGTCAATTTCCCTTTAAGCAGGTTTTTTGCTGCATCCCACAAATTTTGATAAGTAGTATTTTAATTTTCATTTAGTTCAAAATACTTAAAAAATTTCTCTTCAGATTTCTTCATTGGCTCATGTGTTATTTAGAGGTGTGTTATTTAATTTCCAAGTAATTCAATTTCTTTGCCAATTTTTGAGTCAGGCTGTATCTTTATTGTTGAGTTTCAGGATTTCTGTATATATTTTGGATATTCACCCCTTATCAGACCTATGTTTCACAAATATTTTCTCTCATTCTCTGGGTTGCCTTTTTACTATGTTTATACTATCTTTTGATGAACAAGTTTTTGGGTTTTTTTGGTTTTTTGTTTTTAATTTTCATGAAGTCCAATTTGTCTATTTTTACTTTTCTTGCCCATAGCTTTGATGTTATATCTAAGAAATCACTTTCAAATCCAATGTTGTGAAGCTTATACTCTATATTTTTTCATAAGAGTTTTATAGCTTAAGTTCTTACATTTAGGTCTTTGATCCATTTTTAGTTAATTTTTGCATATGGTGTTACGTAAGGGTCCAACTGCATTCTTTTGCAGTTTTCCCATTACCATTTATTGAAAACACTCCCATTCAATGGTTTTGGCATTTTGTCAAAAATTATTTGACAATACATGTAAAGATTTATTTCTGGACACTGTACTCTATTTCACTGGTCTACGACTGTCATTATGACATTCCTACACTGTTTTTATTACTGTACTCTTGTAATAAGTTTTGGAATCAGGAGATTTGAATCCCCTAGCTTTGTTCTGGTTTTTTTCCAAGATTGTTTTGACTATTCAGGGGTTCCTTGAGATTCCATATAAAATCTAGAATGGTGTTTCTCTATTTCTTCAAAAAACATCATTAGTATTTTGATAGGAGTTGCATGAATCTGTAGAGTGCTTTGAGTAATGATCCCATTTTAACAATATTGTCTTCCAATCCACAAACATGGGGCGTATTTTCATTGGTTTATGCCTTCTTTAATTTCTTTCAACAATGTTTTGTAGTTTTCATTCTACAAGTCTGTTAACTCCTTGGTTAAGTTATTTCTTAAGTATTTTATTCTTTTTTATGCTATGAAGGTACTTCAAGAAGTTCACAGAAAGGCTCACATTATCTTTTAATTATATTTTTCCATGAACATTTTGAAGAACCCTCATATTGTTAATGGAGCTGTTTTCTTAATTTTCTTTTCAGATTGTTTATTGTAAGTTTATAGAAATGTAACTCATTTTGTGTGCTGACTTTGTATCCTGTTAGTTATAACAATTGTTTTGTGGACTCTTCAGCATTTTCCACATACAAGATCATGTCATCTCTGAACAGAGATAATTTTACTTCTTCCTTTCCAATTTGGATGGCTTTTATTATTTTTTTCTTGCCTATTTGCTCTGGCTAGAATTCCAGTACTATGCTGAACAGAAGTAGTGAAAGCATCCCTGCCTTGTTCCTGATCTTAGAGGAAAAGCTTTTAGTCTTTCTCCATTGATTATGATGTTCATTATGGTTTTTTCATATATGACTTTTATTATGTTGAGTTCATTTCCTTTTATCCCTAGTTTATTAAGTGTTTTTATGAAAGTGTTTAACTTTGTCAAATGCTCTTTCTGCATCCCTGAGATGATCACGTAGTTTTTTCCTTCATTCTGTTAATATAGGATATTACACTGACCAATTATTGTATGTCGAACCATCCTTGCATTCCAGAAATAAATATGGTCACGTTATACAGTCCTTTTAATATGCTGCTAAATTCAGTCTGGCAGCATTTTGTTTTGAATTTGGCATCAATGTTCATAAAGAATATTGGTCTGTAGTTTTCTTTTCTTGGTAGTGTCTTTGTCTAGCTCTTGTTCTTGGGGTAGTGCTGGCCTCACAGAATGAGTTAGGAAGTGTTACCTCCTCTTTAAGTGTTTGGAAACATTTGAGAAGGACTGGTATTAGCTCTACTTTAAATATTTGGAAGAATTCAGCAGTAAAGCTATTTATTCAGGGTTTTTATTTTGCCGGTTTCAAGATTCTGTCCTTGTCTTTGGAAAATTTGATTATAATGTGTTTTGGTGTGGGTGTCTTTGAGTCACCTTACTTGGACTTTGTTGAGCTTCATCAAATTTGTGATGTTTTCAGCCATTATTTCTTCAAATAAGATATATAAGACATATATTCCCTGACTTATGATGGCTCAACTTAAGATGATTTTTACTTTACAATGGGTTATCAGGATGTAAGCTCACTGTTAAGTAGCATCTGAACTTAAAATATCTTGATTTACAATTTTTGATGTTGTGATGGGTTTATTGGGACATAACCCTATTGTAAGTTGAGAAGCATCTGTATTCTTTCTGTCCTGTTCTCCCTCTCTTCTCCTTCTGTAACTCTCACAATGTGTATGGTTGTCCGCTTGATGGTGTCCCACAAGTCCGTAAGTCTATGTTGACTTTTATTCAATCTTCTTTCTTCTTGTTCCTCAGAATCAATTTCTATTGTCCTACCTTCAAGTTTATTGATTCTTCCTTTTGCCTGCTCAAATCTGCCTTTGAATCCCTCCAGTGAATTTTTCATGTCACTTATTGTTCTTTTCAGCTCCCAAATTTCTCTTTTTGTTGTTTTGTTTTGGTTTTCTATTTCTCTAATGATATTTCCTTTTTTGTTAATATGTCATTTCCTTAATGTTCTCTACGCCTTCCTTTAGTTCTTTGACCATCTTTAAGACAGTTGTTTTAAAGTCTTTGTCTAGTAGATCTACCCTCAAGTCTGTCTCAGAGACAATTTTTGTTGATGCTATGGGTCAAATGTGTCCACTCAAAGTTCATATATTGGAAACTTGATTCTGATTGTAACAGTAGTAAAGGATGGAAAATCTGATTATGGTATTTGAAAGGTGAGGCCTTTAAGGGCTGATTGGACTGTAAGGACTATGCTCTCATGAATAGATTAATCCGTTCATGCAGTAATTAGTTATCATGGGTGTGGACTGGTGACTTTAGAAGAGCACAAGAGAGCTCTTGCTATCCTCACCATGTGAATGCCTTTGTCACCATTGGACATTGTAGAGTTCCCATCCAGAAGGCAGCCCTCACTAGATGCACCACCTGGACCTTGTACTTCCCAGCCTCAAAAACGGTAAGAAATAAATTTTGTTTTCTTATAAGTTACCCAGTTTCAGGTGTTCTGTTATAAGCAACAGAAAATGAACTAATACAGTTGATTTACTTTTTCCTTTTAATGTACCATAGTTTCTTGTTTCTTAGTATGCCTTTTGATTTTTTGTGGTTGTTGAAAACTGGACATTTGAATTTGATAATGTGGTAACTCAGGAAACCAGATTTTCCCCCTTGCACAGGGTTTGCTGCTTTTGTTATTTTTGTTTGTTTTTGTTGTTGTTGTTTTGCTTGTTATGGGTTGTCTCTGTGCCAAGGATTGGCCTACTATGTAAAATTAAGGTCTATTCAGGTCTTTCCTGAGCCTGAGCTTTTCCTCGTGTGTGCAATCACTATCTCATTTTCCCTATATATATAACTGGTTTTGAATGTCTTAATCTTTGATGTCTGGCTATCAAAAAAATAAATAAATAAATAAGAGAAAAGTGCAGGGAGGAAAATAAAAGATGCCCACCCTTAAGCCCACTCTTAGTCACTTCAGCCAGAATGAGAGGGGCTTTCAACAAATGGGGGGGCAGTGTGCAACAATGGCTGCACACCTCTTTCTCTCCACCCAAGTGATCATTAATAGCAATCAGCGATCAGAGCACAGAGCCCCATATTTGGAGGACAAGATCCTTTTTGCCAACCCTGGTCCTAGTGCAAGCTGCTCTAGGACCACATGCACAGCTGTATGCCATAGACTGAGGATTGGGTATGGGTAGATGCTACTGTAGTAAAAGCTGAAATTGAAATTAATCCACCTTCTCATGTAACTTTTTCTCTGGAAGTTACAGCCTTCAACAGACTCCAGAGTTCCAACATAGTTACATCACAGAGATTCTGCCAATGCAAGTGATGTCTAGGTGGGAGGACAGATTCCTGGATTTTCATATTCTATCACCTTTCCAGAATCATCTCACCTCTGACATTTCTTTTTGATTCATTCTTAGAATCTCCATCTGCTTATATTTCATAATTTCTATAATTTCTGCTTATAATGCCTAACTTTTCCTGTAGGATGTCTACTTTATTCATTAGATCCCTGAACATATTAGTTATAGTTAGTTTAAATTCCTAGACTGCTAATTCCAACATTTCTACCATATCTGAGAGTCTGGTTCTGATGCTTGCTCTGTATCCTCAAACTATGTTTTTTGGCTTTTAGTATGCCTTGTAATTTTTTCTTGAAACCAGACATAATGAATTATGTAAATAGAACTTCTGTAAATATGGCTTTAGTAATGTGGTAATAAGGTGCAGGCACAGCAAAAGCATCTATAGTCCTGTGATTATGTCTCAATCTTTTAGTGAGCCTGTGCCTCTGAACTGTGAACTTACAAATGCTCCTTAGCTCTCCCCTTCTTTATATGGGACAGCATGGCTAGAGTAGGCTGGAGTTGGGTATTTCCCCTTATGCCACATGAAAAGCTAGAGGAGCCCGACTTGGGTATTTCCCTTCCTGCATGTGGAAGGATAAAGCCAGCTAGAACTGGGTATTTTTCTTCAGGTCAATTAGGGTCTGATAAAAACAAAATAAAACAAAAAACAAAACAGCAAGTTGGGCTCTGGTTAAATAATTTCTCTTCACAGCAGAACTTTTTCAGAAGAATAGAATTCTGTGGTGTATTTCAAAATAGTTATCCCCCACCTATCCCACCTCACCCCACCCCACTGGAAGCAGGAGGGGAGTTTTCTCTAATATTCATTGTGAGAATCAAGCATTTCAGATACAGGATATTCAACCTGTATCTGACAAGTAACTTGTAGCCAGAATATATAAACAATTCAAAAATAAAATGACAATCCAATTTTTAAAATGGGCAAAAAACCTTCAACAGGTATTTCATAAAGGATGATAGTGAATAGTTTTTAAAAAGCACATGAAAAGGGGCCGGCCCGGTGGCGCACTGGATAGTGCGCCGCTTGGGAAGCGCTGCGGCGCTCCCGCCGAGGGTTCGGATCCCACATACAGACCGGTTCCCGCTCACTGGCTGAGCGAGGCACGGGAGCAATGCCGAGGTTTGCAATCCCGTTGCCGGTCCCTGGTCCGGTACGGGGGCAACACTGAGGGTTGCGATCCGTTGCCGGACACGGAAAAAAAAAGACAAAAAGACAAAAAGACAAAAAAAAAAAAAAGCACATGAAAAGATGCTCAATATATGATCATCAGTCACCAGGGGAATGCAAATTAGAGCCATAATAAGATACCAATACATCCCCATTAGAACTAGGCTAAAATTTTGAAAACTAACAATACCCACATACTGACCAGATTGGGGAGCAACTGGAACTTCAACAGATTGCTAATGTGAGTATAAAGTGGCACATCCACTATGAAAAAGTTTGGAAATTATGCTTCTAGGTATTTACAAAAGAGAAATGAAAACGCGTTCACCCCACGACTCAATAGGAGCTTTATTTATAAATGCCCCAAAGTAGAAACCCAAATGTGTATCAACAGACAAATGGACAAAAAATTGTGGTATATGCATGCAATGAATATGTTCAATAATAAAAACGGAACAAACTACTTACGGCAACACAGATAAATCTCAAAAACAGTACACTCAGCAAAAGCCTGCCACAAAGGAGCATGATTTCATGTGTATGCATTTCTAGAACAGGAAGAAGTAATCTATAATAACAGAAAGCAGATCAGAGGTTGCCAAGGGCCAAGGATGGTAGGAGACTGACTGCAAAAAGGCACAAAAAATTCTGTCAGGCAATGGAAATGTTCTAAATCTTGATAGGGGTGTGGATTACGTGGGTATCTAGATTTGTCAAAACTCAACAAAGTTAAGATCTCCACAACTTACTTAAACCATATCTAAATGAAAAAAAGTCAAAAGATATAGTTATATATGCATAGAATGAATATATATGCCAAAATACTCGTAGCGGAAGAATTATAGGTATTTTTTCTTATAACTATTTGTATTTTAAAGATTTTCTTTAATAAAAAAGCATTATTTATATATAAAAACAAAGCAGTCCCTCAAGGAAGGCCTCATTGAAAAGGTATCATTTGAGCAAAGACCTGAAGGAAATGAGGAAGCCAGCTATATGGATATATGTGAAAAGAGCCTTCTAGAAGAGGAAACTTGGACCATAAAAGCCCAAAGCCTTTGAGAAGAGAAATGACATTCTCTGACTTACATTTTAACAGGATCACTCCGGATGGAATGTTTAGAATAGACAAGGGCAGAAACAAGACTTGTCAGAGGGCTACTACAACAATCCAGGTGAGAGATAATGAAAGCTTGAACCAGGGGGGAAGCGGTGAAGCTAAAGAGAGGCAGTCAAATTTTGAATGCATTTTAAAGCAAAGCTAACATTATTTGCAGTTAGACTGGATGTGAAGATATGGGAGAAAGAGAGAGGTCAAGGATGACTCAAGAAATTTTGGCCTAAGCAACTAAAATATCCCTTTATTGATACAGACAAGATTATGGAATGAGGTAGGATTGGGGGGAGTGGGTAGGTTTGGTTTGGACATAATAAGGTTGAGAAAAATTGAAGATATAAAATTGGTAGTCATTTGCAAGTAGCGGGTATTCAAAGCTACAGGACTGGGTGAACTCACCAAGGGAATGTGTACATAAAGAGGAAAATACGTCCAAAGAACAGGCTCTAAAAAGCATGCAAGTGTCAGGAAGTCAGCAAGTTCTTAGCATAAACTAGAAACGAAGGTCAGTAATACCTTGAAGTATACTGTGAAACTATTTCAGAAACTTGGAGTGACTTCAAAACCTAAAATTTAAAAAAAAGGCTTTTCTATTCTTTACTTAAATGAGCACTATGAAGTTATCACTGATTCTATAAGATGAAATGGACTCCCTGATTGATTGCAATCTGAACATGGAAACTACAGAGAGATAACCGCACAATTCACCATTATTCTAGTCCTATATTTCTATAATCCCATGGGTCAAGTATCCACATCTTTGAGACATTTAGGAATAAAAGTATAAGGACATATTCAGAATACCTGCTCAAATAGCAAAGGATCATCTACGTATTTCTATAATCCCATGGGTCAAGTATCCACATCTTTGAGACAGTTAGGAATAAAAGTATAAGGACATATTCAGAATACCTGCTCAAATAGCAAAGGATCATCTACTAAGGAAGAACTATATTTGTGTCCTCAAGTAAGACTCATCAGTCATCAGATGATGTTCAAAGCTTGTGAGGTAATGATGTACTACAAAGCTGTCTGATCTTCAGATGACACCTCGGAGGCTGGTGATAAACTGCAGGTCTGACAACTCTCTTTCCATTTTAAGATATTTCTTGAACTTTTCCTTGTTGTGACAGGCAACCAAATTGATTAAACCTAGTCAGGGGATTTGACACTACAGCCAGAAGACTTCTATTTGTTGATTGCTATTGATTTTCTTTGATACTTCATTTAAAAATCAATAGTTGGAAAGAAAAATAGGCTTGGTTTACACATACTTAAACATACTATTGTATGCTAGAGGAGGCACAAGTTTGGCAGGGCTTTGGCATCCAATTATAAGAAGAGCTCTTAACAGGTAAAAGCAAGGGCTTTAGATCGATATGCAGTTTTCTTTCTCAATCAAAGAAAGTGGCTATAAATTAGGCTCATCAGTGCTATTTCCAAGCCTTTCTTGAAGCAAACAACTTTAAACATTTTTCTGTCTTCCTTGGATTTACACTAAAGGATACATCACTGACTTTTTCTTTTGTTTTGTTTTTAAGGATATTTATGGTACCTGGAGTTCATCCGGGCTTTTATCTTTTTGGCTTTTTTTTTATTTTTTTGCCGCTCTTCATCTTTCAAAGGCTCTGGTGGAGCTGCACTTTCAACTACAATGTCAACAATATACTTCTTCAAGGAAAGATGCTCCTGGAAGATAAATAAATGAAAAATACTAATGATGATAATTAAAAAATAATATAGGATTGCTACAGACAACAGAGTATAAACGATTATATCAATGAAACTAAAAGTAATCTGTATGAAATACTGGTTTCCACAATTGCTTAGGAAACACTTAAGAAATTGTTCTACTTGAGATTTTCACTGACTTGTCAAACCGTTGCTGCACGTCACTTGTGCTAAATGCTAAGGCATCAAGGACGTAATCCCCGTCCATAATACCACACAAGTGTAGTAGGGAAGGTAAAATAGACACATAAAATTATAATACCAAGCAATTAGCCAATTAGAGATTTAGAGTACTGTAGGAGCTCAAAAGGAAAGACAAGATCACTGTTCATTGATGGTGAGGAGGGAAGTCTTCTTCAAGAAAAAAAGCACCATGTCTGCTATTCCTTGAAGGATAGATAGAATTTAAACACATGGATTTTGGACAAATGTGTGTTTGCTCAGGCCAGGAGTGGGGTAAGAGGTCAGGAAAGAGAAAGAAGGTTATTACAGAAGATACATCCTAGAGATGAGAAAGTGGAATGTGGGTACTGGCAACATAGGTTTGGTTTGGCTGGAGAACACATAGAATTAGGCTCCACTTCTCTCCTTATTCATCTTAGATTTTATGGCCTGTCACTATAATTACTCTGTTGCATGTACCAACTCCCTTGTCCCTCTCTTCTTTCATACCTGCATAGCAAAATTCCAACCCTAAATCCAACTCTCTTCCTATTATGTGCTTATATCTGGAGCATATTAATATGACCATAATTATAAACCATGCTGACTACTCTCACTTTAAATTTATGACATTACACCTCAAGTGTGCTCTAGTATTATCAGGTAATTAAGCAACTTTACACTAGTTAATCCACACACTCACCTTCCTGTAAGTTATTTTACACTCTCTTCAAATCTCCAACACCCCTTATCCCCTACTCCCAGCTCTCAGTTCATAACCATGCTTATTTCACCGAGGAAAACATTATTCAGAAGAACTTCCACAAACTCCCATAGCCAAATTTACCAACCAATCTGCAACTGTGCCCCTATACTCTGTCTTCCCTCCTACTATAATATTATGAACACTCATGTTACTATCTAGGGCTAAGTTCTTCAAATGTACACTGGATCCCATTCCTTCTCTCCATTTGTTTTTCCTCTTTTCATTTATTTATTTATGAAATTATTTCATTTATTTCTCCTCTTTTCTGAATTATCAATTTTCCTTTTTTACTTAAGTCACTTAAACCCTTTCTATTTAAATAATCTCAAAAGAATCATTGTTTGTATGCCCCCTTTGGGCTACTACCCTATTGTAACAAAACTTGTTGAAAGATGGTATATCCTCTTTGTCTCTACTTCCTTAACTCTCATTCTCTCTTGAACTCATTTTAGTTTGGCCTTTGCCCTTACCACTCTACAAACTGCCCTTGTCAAGGTAACCAACACTGATGGCCAACTCTCAGTTCTCATGTCTCCTTCAGCCTTAGCCCTATAGATCATTCCCTCCTCCCTGAGACTGTTTCTTCACTAGGCTTACAGACATCACACTGCCTTCCTAACTTACTGCTCCTTCTAAGTTTTCTTTGTTGGACAGTCTTCCTCTTCTTGACCTCCAACTGTTGGAGCATCCCAGAGCTATCCTCAGATCTTTCCTCTTCTCTATCCTAACTCCCTCATCAAGTGCAGTGACTTGAAATATTATTTCCACACAGAAAATTCTCAAATTTTTATCTCTAGCCCTGAACTCCATTCGTGCACATGTCTCCTCAAAACCTCCACTTTGGTGGAACTTTCCTACCATCAGTATTTCCAAAATAACATGTTTACAACAAAACTCTTATGCTCCCCACACATGTAGAGCTGCTTTTCCCAGAGTGTTTTCTATTTCATTAAATGGTACTACCATGTGCATGACTGCTCATATCCAATACATCAGCAAATCCTACCAGTTCTCGTTTCAAATATATCCCAAAATTCATCCCAAACTGACCTACTTCTCCCCACCACCATTACCTAGTCTAGCTCACCATCAGCTCTCATTGGTATTACTTCAATAAACTCTTAACTAGCTCCCAGTTTCTAATTTGACCCCTAGGTCCTTTCTCTATAAAATCAGCCAGTTATTTTTAAAAACATAAATCACATCATTCCTCTTATCAAAATTTGCCTTCTCCATGACACTTATGCTAAAATCGAAAGTCTTCACCATGGCTTGCCTACAAAGCTCTACAACACCGCCCTCTCTGATCTCATCTTATACCACTCTTTCCTTTCTTCACTAAAACTACATCCACAGTGGTTCTCTTGTTTTTCTTCACATTCATTGGGAATGTTACTGCCTCAGGGCTATGTGTGTGGGGTGTGGGGTGTGGGGGGGGGCCTGGGGGGGTATGTGTATGCTGTACCCTTAGCCAAGAATATTCTTCTCCCAGATATTTGCATGGTCTCAGCTAAAATGAACACTCAATCTTAAATAAAATCCTCTATTATTTGCTATCTCCTTATTTTGTTTATTTTTCTTTGTAGGACTTGCCTAACTAACATCATTGCCTAATCATATATTAATTTGCAGTCACTTTCTCTAGAGTATAAATTTCTCAAGGGCTATAGCTTCATCTGTTTTGTTCACTGATGTTTCTGCATCTTAGAACTGTGCCTGGCACACGGCAGGCACTCAGTAAGTATATGTTAAATGAATGAATGAAAAGAGGGTAATATGATAATAGCTAATAATAGTATTTATGAGGCATAAGGGCTTATTATGCAACATATTACAGCTAAGTACTTTATATAAAATCACTCATTTAATCCTTATAACTATAATTAGAACATATTTAGAAGGTATGTATTTTTATTGTCCCCATTTTAACTATGAGAAAACTAAGATACAGAATCAAATAACTTGTTCAAAGTTAGAAGGTCAAAATCATGACTGAGTGAGTGTGCAGATAGTAAAATGACAGAGCAAGTATTTTAGCCCATTCCAAGGCTGTGCTCTAACCAACAGAGCTAACCTGCCAGCCCAGACAGTATGATTAGGGAGTCCACACCCTTGACTACTACCTTAGAGATGTGGCTGGAAATGGGTTTGGGCTCTAGAAATGTGCTCATTTTTTCAAATCATCAACCTACCAAACAAATAAAACAAAACAAAACAAAAACCCCACCGCCAAAGGAAGAAAATATTCTCTCACAGTAGAAGCAATTTTTTTCTTTGATAAATTAGGCCTGTTATATACTATACCTTTATACTTTGGCACTGATCAAAAGCAATGATTTATGTGATAAGTACACATATATATACATAAATGCAACTTGAAAAAAATAACCAGGTCTTTCTTATCAAAGGAAGAGAAGAGATGCCTCTTCTCATATCTCCCAAGGACATACGAAACAAAGCAAGCCATATATGAAATCACCACCCACATTACCATCTATTGATTGGCAAAGTGCTATATAAATTACACACATTATTCCCTATAATCTTCACAACTCCATAGAAGAACTGGAAGTATGTTTACATTTACAAATGCTTAACAACTGCAAATGTTTACAGATACAAACCTCAAAGGGGTTTGGTATTATGCTCATGGTCACAAAGCTCAAGGTCAAACCCATGACTGGCTGATTTCATAAGAACAAGCTTTTCTATTACTCCACGTTCCCTCCTCCTATATTGCTCATGTAGGCTAGTCTCTGACTTTTAATATCTATCATTGCACTAAGGAAAAGAAATACTCTAAATAACATCTTTAATTTTGTGAGAGGTCCAATTATACTATTTTCTGTTGTATATAAATGTCATTTACATATCTAATAGAAACCATGAAGATCCTTATACACGACTGCAGGCACTATATAGAAAAATCTGGACTCTATGCAGAATATCAAGAATCACATCTTTTTAACAGACAATACATTTTTATACACACATATTATACAGTCACATTAATGTTAACTTTTTAAAAATCTCAAAACAAAAAAAAAGAGAGAATACATTTGTTTGACTTAGCAGTAACTTTCTCCTCTATACACAATCAGTGCATGTTAATTATAGAAAATATAGATAAGTAAAATTAATATTAAAATCTCCTATAATTCTAACATTTAGAAATAACAACTCACATTTTGGAGTGTATGAGGGTACTTCCAAAAGTTCATGAAAAGATTTGCATTAACTTCCAATTCTATTTTTCCATGAACTTTTTGAAGTATACCTGTATCCTTCTAGATGTTTTTCTTTGTATATATATTTTTACAAAAATGAGATATACCATTTATAACATTTTATAACCTGCTTTTTCATTTAATGTTATAAACATACATTCCTACGATTAAATAATATTCCACAACATAAGCTAATGGATGTAAGGTATTCCATTTCATGAACACACCAAATTTTACTAATTCCTAAGTGTTAGACATTTGGATAATTATTAATTTTTCAATATAACAAGTAACAGTGCAACAAATATTCCTATACTTAAGTTAAATAATATTCCACAACATAAGCTAATGGATGTAAGGTATTCCATTTCATGAACACACCAAATTTTACTAATTCCTAAGTGTTAGACACTTGGATAATTATTAATTTTTCAATATAACAAGTAACAGTGCAACAAATATTCCTATACTTAAAATTTTAAACACAAAGTTACTTATTCCCTTATGATCAAATCATAAAATAAAATTCCTGGGTCACAGATTACACATATTTTTAAGGCCTTCAATAAATATTCCCAAATTGAACAACCAAAAAGGGAATTAATTTATGTCCCCATAAGTGATTTGTCAGTACCTAGTGTTCCTGCTTTGTCTGTAAATTTGTCAACTTGTTAACTGAAAAACTGGTATGAGTATGCCGGACCATTTGTTCGTATTTTATCTTCTGTGACTTAGATTGTGGGTTTTGTCCAGCTTTCTATAAACACATTTCAAGTTTTATATACTTACTTCTAATGGTTTGCATTATGCTTTTGCTTTTTCTAAGAGAGAAATCACCTTTTGAAGATAAAAGAGATGCACTGCTGGGTGTGACACAGGATAATTAACAGCCTCTTCTCCATTAAAGCTGTGAAGGCTTTATACAGGAATAAAGTTTTCACATGGTATCTGAAGATGGAAAGCATGTAAAAAGGAGGTTTTTCAACACCATGTGAGTGCTTGAGTAAATTATGGTATATTCCTATGAGGAAGTATTAGTTATTAAAATCCTTATAAAGGAGGATTCTGAGAAGATGGTGGCAGTGGTAGCGGAGTTTCAGACTCCCTGAATCCCCAAATAAAAACGTAAAGAGCAATTAGATAGGAAAACAAAACCTATGGAAAATATTTAAAACACAACCCCCAAACAGAAATGGGTGAGGACAAACTACCATTTCATCAGTATGGTTTCAGTGTCTTTCACAAGAAATCTGAGGGAAACACCACAGTGAATAATGAAGATGAGGACAAAAGAACCCTAAAAAAGGAAGTTATTCATTGGAGAGTTCAACAAAGAAATTTTCAAATAGCCTCTAAAAGTGAGAGGGTTTCTGACCACTCCAATAGGAGGTGAGTGAATGGCACCTTCATTAAGAAGGTCTGAATGGGCTAGTCCCTATGAACTCTCGAAACTGAGTTACCAGTGCTCCCTTCCAGGAGAGGGCCCTCGAGGAGAAACTGCTGGGAAAGGAATTTAAATTGAGCAAACCAGGCATAATAGAAGCAAAAGAAAAAAATGCCTAGATAAAAGCAGAGCAGGGAAACAGAACCATGAAATTTCAGCAAGCCACTATATTTTTCACAAAATGATTGTAACCCATCATAAGTGTTTAAATCCATGAGTCTGTAATGGATCAATCAAACACCTTTGGAGGATAATAGGGAACCAATTCATTATCATGAAAACTGGTAAATAATCAAATATTTATCCTATTTACCCTTCCTTTTCTATACAAACTATACCTCAGTAACCAAATAGTAGATGAGGGATACATCTCTCTATAAATGTATCCCAAATAACAAATGAAAATAAAAAGTAGAATTGAAATACCCCTATATCCATGAATTAATGGATCTAGGCACTGAGCATCAATAGCTGATACATCAATACTACAAAAAGAACTGATGAAAGAACTCAATAACAATTATAGTGTTCTCAAATGGATCAACCCTTTGTCTGATCAAGCCTCTATATTCACCTGCCCCATAGGCAGGAAACAGAAAGGATAGGATAGATAAACATATTACACTGCACCAGAGACTCCATAGTAATAGAGCTTTGTC
>NW_007727123.1:128947-129581 GCF_000696425.1 Galeopterus variegatus | reverse complement strand
CGGCGGGAGGGCCACCGCGCTCCCAAGCGGCGCACTCTCCAGTGCGCCACCGGGCCGGCCCTTTGCTCAGTGTTTTAAAGTCCATTCACTAACTTCGCCTTTTGCAAACTGGAATACAGAAGAGCTCTGATCATGAAAGAGAGGACACATTTTAGGGGATATGGGTGCCTGAAAAACCACATCACATAAAACCACCCTTACAACCTGGGCTGCTTACCTCAGAACTGTACTGTAACAGGGTATGAGGGCACTTCAAAAAGTTCACGAAAAACTCATATTATCTTTTAATTCTATTTTTTAACAAACTTTTCGAAGGACCCTCACAAAGTTCTATGTTCCTAAAACCACTGTATTTTTGGTGCCTTTATTATAGCAGCTGAGTCTCTTCCCTAACTGATGCAATTGTGTAAAAAGTTATACATATAATAAATATATATATCCTCGTGTATTTATGTGTACAAGTGTGCATAAAGTGACTATAAAAAATAAAGCAAAATATTAAAAGTTTTCACTAGATGATTGTAATAGGTTTTAAATTTCCTTTTACAGGGCTGGCCCGGTGGCGCACTGCTTCAGTGCGCCGCTTGGGAGCGCGGTGGCGCTCCCGCCGAGGGTTCAGATCCCACATGCAGAC
>NW_007727123.1:126755-127770 GCF_000696425.1 Galeopterus variegatus | reverse complement strand
ACCTGTTTACCCATGTGTGCAGCACTCTTCACTCTAATCTCCTCAGAGGCAGTCCATTTCATAAAATTGGGTCCCTTAATTATTTTCCCCCTTACTCACTGCTCTGGATTCCTGCTATGATTTGAGCTCTGTTCTGGATCCAAGAACCCAAACTTTGGGCTCTGACCTTTTCTTAACACCCCTCCCCCTACCCTGTACTGGCTAGGATCAGAAAAATACAGCAATCTTACCTCCTACTACTTCAAGTATTGCTTGCTTCAAGTCATCTATAGCTCTAGCCATCAAAAAGATGGAGCTCTTTCGATGCTGGTATGCCTGCCTCTGTTCTATATAGTCACATTTCCTAATAGTCTACCTTGCTAAACAACCAACTAGTCTCACAGCCCAGTCTACTTAATATTTAATAAATTCTCAGTAGAAAAATAAAGGTACTTTAAATAATTTTACTTCTGCAAAAATACCATAAAAATCATAGAAATACAAAAAGTTTTCTCTATAAAGATATTCACTGCAGTGAGATTTACAACAAAATATCAGCATTAAGGAATTGATTACATAAGTTATGGCATATACACTAAGGTGATACTACACAGATTTGATTAATTATAAACAATATTAAAGATATTGTACAATGCTCAATAAAAATTCAGGACTCACATCATGTTGAAGGGATACCTGCAATCCCATGTTTATCACAGCCCTATTTACAATAGCCAACAGCTGGAACCAATCTAAATGTCCATCATCAGATGACTGGATAAGGAAAATGAGGCATGTTTTCACAATGGAATACTACTCTGCCACAAAAAAGAATGAAATCTGCCATTTGCAGCATCATGTATGAACTCAGAGAAAAGTATGTTAAGTGAAATAAGCCAGGCACAGAAAGAGAAATACCATGTCCTCACTCACAATTGGGAGCTAAAAAAAGAAAGAAAGAGGAAATGAAAGGGAAAGGCAGAAAGAGAGAAAAAGAAAAAGAAGAAAGAAAGAAGGAAGGAAGGAAAGGAGAGAG
>NW_007727123.1:120671-126264 GCF_000696425.1 Galeopterus variegatus | reverse complement strand
GGAAGGAAGGAAGGAAGGAAGGAAGGAAGGAAGGAAGGAAGGGAGGGAGGGAGGGAGGGAACAATCACAATAATACATTGAACTTTCAGAAGGAAAGAATTCAACTGAGGTTACCAGAGATGGGGATGGGGAGGGTGAAGGGGGGTAAGAGAAAATTGGTAGCAGGCCACAAAAAACTATTACATTGTATAATGTTGAATATACTAATTATCCTGATTTGAGCATCACATATTGCACATAGGTATTGATATTCAACTCTGTACCCCACAGATAGGTACAATCAATTACTGTTCCATAAAAAAAAGTTTTAAAAAATTCAGGATTCATATCTATGCAATGCAGTTTATATACAAATAAGTGAGTAAAATTTACATATTTGTATATAAAGAGCAAGAGATAATTAAAATGCTAACAGCAGGCATTACTTTGTTCTTCTGAAATTTCCTACTATTAACATATACTAATACTTCATTATAAAATTAATGCTATTAAGGAAAAGCAAGCCCTTTAAAGAAAATAGGGTCAATTTATACAAGGCTATAGTTGCTCTAAGATTTGTTTTATAAAAGAAAGCCCGGCACTGAGTAAAAATATACTCATCTTTTTATATCTATTCGCAATTCAAATTACTATGCCATAAGCACAAGTAAAAGCAAAGATATACTCTTAAGAGACACAGTAGCTATGATTTACTTACTCATTTTCAAAATGTGAACCAATCAGAACCAAAAATCTTCCCAAAAGCTCCCTGGATCTCCTTCCTTCCTAATAAAATTTTTAAAAAATACAATTTCTAGCCTCACTGAATCCTTCTCAGGATAAGACCTACTCTCCACTCTCCTACTAACAAAATGAGAAATGAATCTTAGTTGTTCATATTTAATATCGTTAGCGTAAATACGCATTAATAGGAGACACTTTTTCCTTTAGGTGTACAAAAGCAGGTTGATGCAGTAGAAACAACACTGAACTGTGAGTCAAGAGAGCCACACTAAGATAAAGTCTGCAACGCATGACTGAATGACTTCTCTGGGCCTCAGTTTCCTAACTAATAAAATAAAGGGATTAGACAATGAATTCTAAAGTCTTCCTTCTCTAATATTCTAAAAATCAATGTAACAAGCCTAAAAGCTAATTAATGATGGCTAATTTCACATATACACATAAAAATTTTGAGTGTTTTAAGTCCCAACTGTGAATTCTTATTTAAACAACATTGCTATAATATGAAATATTAATAATGTACATAAGGAAACTAATACCTATGCAGACATGATCTCATCAAAGTTTATACCCTTCTTATTCTTTTAATTACCTTTTATGGCATACTAGACCAAAGCTCTGGCCTTTCTAACATAATTTACTACATTAAATGAAATAATTCATACTGAGGTTTACGACCTTGATATTCTATCAGACTCCTCCTAAAGGTTCCCATATTTCCTTATTTTTTAAAAGAGACACGGAAAAACTGAGCTATAGATAGGTTCATGATCTTTGGAAAAGAATGTAAAAGTTCTTAAAATAGGATGAGGAAGATAATATAAATGGCACAATATAGGATTTTATTAAACTGCCACTTCTAGAGTTCTTTCAAGTGTTGCCTCAGAATAAGCATACTTCATAAAATGTGGTACACTGAAGTAAATAATCAGCTTCGAATTATTTTAAAATATTATAATACAGAACTAAGAATTTTCAAAGATGTTATTCTTCCTAGATCAAAAGGATTTAAATGTCTGCTTTGAAAAAAGGGACCGAAGATTCATTATAATAATACAAATGTATTTTTATTTAATAATCAAAAGTGTGTTTTTTTATACAAATCCAGTGTCATGCTTCAGAGGCTTATTTCTCTGCTGCCAAATGTTTACTTACAATACCAGGGGAAACACAAGTTATTAATCTAAATAGATAAGAAATCAATGCAGGAGTTGTCACATTTTGTTTGTTTCGAAAAACAACATTTTTCTCTTGACCTCATCCTGTACTTTCTCAATCAACTTTGGAATCTGAAATCAAATGATATTAGTTTATTCAAAAATCAAATATTGTTTTTTCTTAAATTCTTAATATTATTATTAGGAATTACATTCTTTTAAGCCTACCTGGCACAACAACAAATAAGCATAGGAGGCACTTTATAATATTCCTTCACTGTCTTCCACCAGAACTGGGAAGGGGTGGGAACCTGAGGGGTTGGAACTCGTATTTCTTGCTTCTTGGAATGATGATGATGAGGGTGAGAAGAGTGACAGGTGAGGAAAATGTGGGAGGGCAGGAAAGAGGAGATGAAGGTACACGGGAAGGGAAGAAAAGGAAGAAAAAGGAAAATAGGGAGAAAATGAAGGAAAAGCAGATGAAAGAAGGCAAAAATAAAGGAATACTCTACTAGAAACAACATGGCATTTTTAGACAAGACTTTACCATGTAGTTTGGTTTTTGTTTTTTGGCAGCTGGCCAGCACAGCTGCCTAGATCTTGGTGTTATCAACACCACACTCTAACCAACCAAGCTAACCAGCCAGCCTACCACATACTTTGAGTAACACCATATAACATACTGAAAATAAGTTATAGTTTAAGTTCAATTCACTAACATTTAATCCAACACCTACTATGTATCAAGGGCTTATGCTAACTGCTTAAGTTAAAGAGGAACCATTCTCTGGGTGTCAGAATTTTACTCAGAAAAAGAACAAAAGAAACTGTAATAAACATACTTTTGATTGAAATCATTCCCCCATAAAACTATTCCAGCAGATTATCCTCCAAAAAGAATTCATAAGAACTCTTTAAAGCTAATTTGTAATTACTAATTTCTTGGATGGCATTAGCCGTATCCATAGATGTTATCCAAACACTATTCAAAAGTGCAAGCACCATAGAAAAATTAGTTAATTCATATTAAAATGACTCTGTTTAGAGATTTCAGAAACTGTGAAATGTATCAAAGGTAGGCTCACATGAATTCATTTACCTGTGTTTCCGTAGCCTAATGCAAAGTGCACAGGTACTCAAGAAATACTCAGGGAAAAAAAAAAAAGTTTGAGAGTTCCATTATATTCTTAAGCAGTAAATTTGGGAAAATATGAAATGCAATGCCTATTATCAAAATGATGCCCTTTGTGGCAAAATCATTTTGAAAAATTAAACATATATGACAATGACAACTTTTTAAACTAGATAGGCCATTTTAATTATACAAAAGATTCAACTCTGTTAAGGTCCCTTTCTACAGATGCAGGACACACTTATGTTTTTATCAATTACAATCTATGTATTATATTGTTTGAAGTGACAGATGAGAAAAATGAAGCAAATGAAATACAGTGAAACAGACACCATGAAAAGGAGAAAAAGCCATCTTCTGATAAGAATGACAGTCCACCATCTGTCCCTCTGTCACTCAGTGACAATTACAAATACTCCATCAGTTTTCTGGTAGGTGGACATGATGAATGAGGTAAAGCCTTCTTTTGCAGACTCTGATGTTCCTTTCTGATCTAATCTGAGGTTTAACAGATGATTCAAACAAAAGCCTAGAGTTCAACAATCTTATTAATTTATCAAGCTGTGAAGACTGAGAATCGTCTGAGCTGAACACTGGAACAAGGAATAGTTCAGCTGTATTGAAGCAAGCCTTGAAATGAAGGGTGTTTTCTCAGAATTCTCAGATTTCAAATACAGTAACTTGCATTACTACTGTGCTTCATCCTTAGAAATCACTTCAATAATAAGGAAATAATAATATCATATATCACAAATAATATCGCCCTTTCAATCTGAGATTGAAGGAAAGATAATGCTCAGAGCTGGAATGCCTCAGTTTTGAGTGGCTCTCATGGCCATGGGTGACAAGGGCTGGAGAGAGTCTGCAGCTCCACATCACACTCAACAGCACTAGAGTAAGCATTCCCTTTAAATCTACTAACTTGAAAATGTTTAAGAAAAAGATACATACAAAAATATAATACACTAGTTAAAAGTAAAAGGAAAAAAAAGAGAAAAGGAAGCTGAAGTGGCTATATTAATATCAGACAAGGTAGATTTCACAGCAAAGAATATGACCAGGGATTTTTTAAAAAGGTCATTTCATAATAATAAAGGAATCAATTAATCAAGAGGACATAACAATCCTTAGCATTTATACACCTAAAAACATAGTTTTAAACTCATGAATCAAAATCTGATAGAATTGCTAACAGAAATAGACAAACCCACAATTAAAATCAGAGATTTCAATAGCCCTCTCTCAAAAATTGACAGAGACAGATAATCAGCACGGATATATTTATAGTAGATAAGGAAACTTATGAGCTAATGGATATGTTTATTATCGTGATAATGGTGATGGTTTCATGGGTGTATGCATATGCAACAATGTATTAAAGTATATACTTAAAAATAAGTGAAATTAAATTTATGACAGTTATACCTCAACACTCCTTAAAAACAAATTTCCAAGAAAGGAATGAAGGAAAGAAAGAAAAGACCACAACAATACATTAAACTTTCAGAAGGAGAAAACAAACCTAAGGATACTAGAGACAGTGGGGAGGAAAAGAGAGCTTTTGGGAAGTGAAAGGTTGAGCAAAGGGCATAAAGAAATATCACGATTTATAAGAATGAATATGCTAACAATAAGTAAAAAATTAAAATAAAAAAAATTTCCAAGAAAAAGCTATTCCTAGCTCAATAAATCAAAGGAGAAATTATTCAATTTTCAAATTTCTTACAATAAGACTCACATTGTAAGGAAAAATAATAATTTGTAATATACTACAATACTATAAAATACTGTCCGTAAAAAAAAAAATCCTCAAAAGACAGACGCTATAAAACTAGTTTAAAAGAACAAAACCTAGCCACGAGCTATTTATGAGAAACCCATCTAAAACCAAAAGAAGGATAAAAATAAAGGGATAAAAAATAAGCAATATTATGACTCAAAGGAGGGTATAACTACAAATAAAGTAGGGAATTAAAACATATAAGAATACTATCAATAACTACAAAACTGATTAGAAAACAGTCAAAAATAAATTTCTAGAAAACTGTAACTTAGCAGAAGAGGCTCAAGGAGAAATAAATTGTTTTAATAGTCTAGTAATTATTAATGAAACTAAAGTATTGTTTAAAAATCTTCCCACAGAGAAAAGACCAGGACCAGATGAGTTTTACAGGCAAGTTCTTTCAAAATTCCATAGAAAAGACAATTCTAATGCTATACGAATCTTCCAGAAATTAGAAAAAGAAAAAATAGTTCCTAATGAGTATGAGTATAATCCTGATACCAAAACTAAGCAAAGATGATCCAAAAAAGGAAAATCATAAAACTATATCATTCATGAATTTAGATACAACAATAGCGAACTAGCAATCTGTGTATAAAAGATAATAGACCACTAAAAAATAAGGCTATTACACCTTGCTAATAACAGTCTAATATTAGAAAAAAAATACAATTTATTACATTAGAAGATTATAATAGCATAAATAAACAACAAAACGCTCGGTAAATTCGAAGCAGAAAAAATTTCCTTAACTAAAAAAGACTATTTATTAAACACCTAGAACATTTTAAATAAGAA
>NW_007727123.1:117675-119893 GCF_000696425.1 Galeopterus variegatus | reverse complement strand
TACAATTTATTACATTAGAAGATTATAATAGCATAAATAAACAACAAAACGCTCGGTAAATTCGAAGCGGAAAAAATTTCCTTAACTAAAAAAGACTATTTATTAAACACCTAGAACATTTTAAATAAGAAAACAAAATCATACTCTTTAAAATAAATGAGACAGGATGTTCACTGTCACTACATGTGTTCAACACTGTACTTCTTACATAAGCCAGTGTGATAAAAAAAGGAAAAGAAATTCAAGGTATAAACAATAGAAAGAGGAAATACAATGTTATTATTTGCAGATATGATTATTTACATAGAAACCCCTCAAAATAATCCACAGACAAGTTGCTAGAAATGATAGGAGAGTTTAGCAAGATAGATGAATATGAGCTTAATACACAAAATCACTTGCATTTCTACAGACTGACAGTAAAGTAGAAAACACAAATAAAGACACCACTAGCGCAAATGATAAAACCTTACTTATTAACAAATATTCTTAAAGACCTAAATAAAATGAAATGATATAGCATATTCACAAATAAAGATAATTAATATCAGGAAGTTTTGAATTCTTCCCTAAATGATCTACTGATTTAAAACAATTCCAACCCAATTCTCAATAGAGTTTTTGATAGAAATTTCATAATTTGATTCTTTTAAAATTTATAAGGTAGAGTAATGGGACAAGAATCCAAGAGAAGGGACCTGTTCTACCACACATCAAGGCTTAGTAACTAAGATGATGCGGCAGTGGAGCAGACAAATTGAAATGGGAAAGGGAACCCAGAAACAGTCCTTTATGAACTGTAGAAAAGGGAACCCTGTGGAACAGGGAACCCAGAAACAGCATGTATGAAATTTAGTATACAACAGAGGTGACATGTGAGATCAACTGTGAAAGAAGAATCCAATAAATGGAACTATAAAAAAAAACTCTCTGTGGACAGAAGATTTAAATGTCAAAAACAAAGCTTCAAAACATTTAATGGAAAACATGTGTATCATTTATGACTTAGGACAGGGAAAGATTTTTGAACAAAACCAAAAAAGTACTGTCTATACAAGAAAGTATTAATAAATTTGACTATGCTGAAATTAAGAATTTTTGCTAACAAAACTACAAGAATATAAAAATATAAGTTAAAATTGTGATATTTCCAATGTACCCAACTAACAAAAGATTAGTAAAAAATTTTATAAAGAAAGACTAAAAATCAAAAGAAAAAATAAAAGTAATCTAATAAAAACTGGGAAAGAACCACAAAGACATTTTACAGCAAAGGAAACACTTGCCTAATGATGTCATTATTGATCATGTAAATGAAAATCAAGGCCATAATAAAATACCATTTTACACCCACTTGATTGGCAAATGTTAAAAACTCGGACAATGACAAGTGTTGGTGAGGATACTCTGTTGGTAGGAGTGCAAACTAGTGCAACCAATTAAGAAAAAAACATGTAATCATCTCCTAAAATTCAGCATTTATATGCCATTCTACTCACTGTTCTACCCAAGAAAAACTCTTACACATCTACAAGAGAAAATAAATATATGAATGTTAATACTAGCCTTGTTCACAACAGCAAAAACTTAAAAATAACATGAATACCATTCAACAGGACAGTAGATGAAAAAAATGTGTATAATCACAAAACAGCATACAGCAATCAAAACCAATGAACTGAAGCCATACACAGTAATTTAGATGAATTCTACAAAATGCCTAGCAAGTACTCCTCAAAACTGACAAGGCCATGAAAAACAAGAAAAGACTAAGAAACTGTCACAAACAGAGGGTACTAAGGAGTCATGGTGACTAAATGAAATGTAGATTCCAGGAACAGAAAAAGAACAGTAATGAAAATACTAATGAAATCCAAATAAAGTCTGGAGTTTAGTTAATAGTAATATACCACTGTTGGTTTAGTAACTTTGACTAACGTATCATGGTAATATAAGATGCTAACAATAGGAGAATTGGGTAAAGAGTACATAGGAACTCTCTGTACTATCTTTACTAATTTTTTGTAAATGTAAAATTATTCTAAAATAAAAGTTTACTTAAAAAGAAAAAATAGCAGGGGCCGGCCCGGTGGCGCACTGCTACAGTACGCCGCTTGGGAGCGTGGCGGCGCTCCCGCCGAGGGTTCGGATCCCACATACAGACCGGCCGCTCACTGGCTGAGCGAGGTGCGGGCGCGACACCGAGGGTTGCGATCCC
>NW_007727123.1:116255-116957 GCF_000696425.1 Galeopterus variegatus | reverse complement strand
ACTGAGGGTTGCGATCCGTTGCCAGTCACGAAAAAAGACAAAAAGAAAAAAAAAAAAAAATAGCAGGTCTAGACAATTTATAGGTGAGCCTACCAAAATCTTTCTTAAAAAGACTTTGTATGTTAGAGAAATTGCCCCAGAACACAGAAAAAGCTGGAAAGAGTCCTAATATATTTATATGTCTATTATGAACTTCATATTAAATCTGGAAAATGAGAACAGAAAAAGTAAAACTGTAGATCAAGTTCACTCCAGAAAAAAAAAGATGAAAAATTGTAAATGAAATATTAACACATTGAATCCAAAAGAACATATGTTTGGAGTAGTATCTCCACTAGAATCAAAAGCAAAGACAAAAGCATTCTTGCTCTTGTTCTCACCACTACTTTTCAACATTGTAATGAGGTCTTAGACAATGCAATTTTAAAAAGCATAAGTTAAGAAACAGAAATATCAGAAAATACCTCACAAAACTGTCACTATTTTCAAGCAATATGAGTAAATAATTAGAAAATCCAAGAAGAACAACCAAAAATTTATTAGAACTAATGCTCAGTAAACTGAAATGTACAGATTTACTATATACCACTGTTAAAATATACCCCAGCAGACAGACAAAATGGGCTCCTGAGTGGCAAAACAAACAAACAAACGCTCCAAAACACCAAACAGGGGCCGGCCCGGTGGCGCACTGCTACAGTG
>NW_007727123.1:113586-115037 GCF_000696425.1 Galeopterus variegatus | reverse complement strand
TTGCCGGACACGAAAAAAAAAAAGACAAAACACCAAACAGAACCAAATGGCCATAGCAGAATGAGGGATTAGACACATATTCCCACAATTTAAATATACATGTTTCTAAAGTCATGAGGCTTTTCTTTCTTGTAATTAAGCAGAAACCAGTTCCTGGAGAATAATGTTGATGTAGCTGGAGCTGGAAATTTCCCCACTGACCTTCAACAGGCTACCTGGCACAGACCCTCCAATATTTTTGGCTCTGCTATAGCTCCAATTGGACTGAGAATCAGCTTCATGAACATTCTTTCTCTGATAAGCACTGAGACCTCCAAACAGGCTTTTGCGGCTTCATAGAGGCTGGGCGTTAACCGTTCTTTGTCTCCTATAGCTATCTTCTGATGTCAGGAGCCAAACTTCACCTCATTTTAATACTAAATCTCTACCACAAAGTAAACATGGAACATATGTTACATGTATGTTTACCAATTGCACACATACATGACTTCCCTCAAATATTCACAGAATTCCCCCAAACCTGCTAAATATGTAAATATGTATGTATGTAAAGCTGACCCTGCAAAACATAAATACCATTTCCTCCCTCCCTCATGCACAGCATGCACTTTTGGATTTCCCCAGAGGCTGCGTTCCCTAATCTGCAGATTGCCTTTTCTCCAGAAATAAAGTTTCTCTTTTTCTTTCCCCACGAATCTCATAATTTCTTGTTAATATTTCTGAAGGCAACAGGATGGGATCCAAAGTGGCCCCAAACTTCTTCCCCCGTACCACCTGAACCAATGCCTAGGTGTCAGCAAGAACCCCTTGAAATTTCACAAGTAAAGCCAAATAAACTATATAATTGGAGAAAATTCCATTTAAAATAGTTTTAAATTTTTATGTAGAAACAAAATAAGCCTAGTAGCAAATTTTCAAGACTTAAATGAAGAAAACTATAAATTCACTAAATGACACATATACACACAAACGTAAGACATGAACAGACAAACATTCATGTCTCTGGAAGGAAAAAAGTCAATATTTAAAATATGTCTATTCTTACCAATTTAATCTATAAGATTAAGGTAATCTCAACCAAAATTCAAACAGGAATTTTTTAGCTTAACAAGTTAATTGCAAAGGTTATAAAAAAACTGGAAGGCAGAAGAACAAAACTGAAAGGCAATTTTGAAAAAGAATAAAGAGAAATTGATTTACTGTATTAGAAGTGGAAGCAAGAAGACAGCAAATAATACCTACTCAATTCTTAGAGAAAATAATTGTTAAGCTATAATTCTACCCAGTGATAGCATCTTTCACAAAAAAGAACATTTTTCAAACACTTAGAAATAGAATTTCCCACTGGGAAATTCTCATTAACCCGAGTGGTGGGTACACAGATATTTTTGTTTTATTAATAGTCTATGAATGATATAACCTAGGTACTCTTCTGAAATTCTGAATGAATT
>NW_007727123.1:110776-112931 GCF_000696425.1 Galeopterus variegatus | reverse complement strand
GGAAATTCTCATTAACCCGAGTGGTGGGTACACAGATATTTTTGTTTTATTAATAGTCTATGAATGATATAACCTAGGTACTCTTCTGAAATTCTGAATGAATTCCACCAAAACTGTTAAAAGTAGAAAATTTATACCAGATACTAAATAAATGAAATCTGGGCCAAGCCCGTGGCACACTTGGGAGAGTGCGGGGCTGGGAGCACAGCAGCGCTCCCGCCGCGGGTTCGGATCCTATATAGGGATGACTGGTGCGCTCACTGGCTGAGCGTGGTGCGGCCGGTCTCAAAAAGGACACACAAAAAAATAAAATAAATAAATAAATGAAACCTACTTTATCTACATTACTCTCAAACAAAACAGATTTTAAGAAAACATTTCAGTTAGATAAAATGTCCCAATTCATTATGTGAATCTATTATGAGCTTGATTTTACAATCAGAAAGCAACAGCAGAAAAAAAAAATTCACCTATAGCATTACTCATGCTAGAAAGACTCACTTCACATAGGAAAAGGCTTAATTCATTATGAAGATATACAATTCTAAACTTTTAGCCTCATAATAAATGGAGCAAAAAATGACAGACCAAAAAGAATAGATAAATCTATCATCACAGTGAAAGATTTTTAACCCCTTTGATGAGTAACTGAAAGAAGCAGCAGACAAAAATCAGCATGTATATATAATATTGTACTAGCATAATTAAAATGCTTGATAGAATGGGTAACTGGAAAATACACATTCTTTTCAGGAATCTAGAACATTTACAAAACCTGACTATGTGTTATGCTAGACAACAACCCCGATCTTACTGCATTTAAGATACAAATCAATAGACAAACTCCTATGTTTAAAATTTGAAATCAATCTTCTAAACAACCCATGGGTAAAAAAAAGTATGAAGGAACTCAGAAAATATTTAAAAGTGAATTATAATGAAAATATTTTGTATTAAACAGTGCTTTATAAATTAATATTTTTAAGTTCTTAACATTAAGTATTGAAAATTAATGAGTCAAGCATATACCCTGAATTAGAAGAATAGCAAAATAAACTCCAAGAAAAAAGTAAAAAGAGGAAATAATAAAATAAAGAACTAACATTAATTTAATGAGATAGAAAACAAAGAAGGAATAGACAGGATCTACAAAATCAAAAATCAAATTTTTGGAAACACAAACTTTGGCAAAAATGATTAAGAAATAAAGGCACAAATAAACAATGTTAGAAATGAAAAAGGAGACACAGTTACAGATAAAAGAGAGATTTCTTTAAAAATCATAAAATAGTATGAAAAATGTTTTCCAAGACTTTTGAAACTTATAAAGAAAACACAATTTCTTAGAAAATGGAAATTTACTAAAGCAGATTTAGTAAATCGTAGAAACTCTATACTCAAAGAAATAAAATACTAATTTAAAAATCTGCCCAATGTATTAGGATGGCTACTGTTAAAAAAAAACCCAGAAAATAAGTGTTGGTGAGGATGTAGAAAAATTGGAACTCTTGAAAGCTGTTGGTATACATGTAAAATGGTGCAGTTGCTGTGGAAAATAATACGTATTCCTCAAAAAATTAAAAACAGAATCACCACATGAGCCATACTCAAAAGAACTGAAAGAAAGACTCAAACAAATAATTGTATACCCATGTTCGTTGCAGCTTTATCTGCAATAACCAAAAGCTAGGAAGTAACCCAAGTGTCCACTGATGGAAGAATGACTAAACAAAACACCGAATACACAATGAAATACAATTGAATAGGATGGAATTTACTCAGTCCTAAAAAGGAAGAAAATTCTGACACATGCTACAACATGAGTGAATCTTGAGGACATTGTGTTGAGTGAAATCAGTCAGTCACAAAAGGACAAATACTTTACTTACATGAGGTTCACAGAGACAGAAATTAGGATGGTGGTCAGGGGCTGTAGGGAAGAGGGAATGGGGATCCATAGTATAATGGGTACAGGGTTTCAGTTTTGTGAGATGAAGGTTCTGTGGAGGGATGGGTGGTGCTGGTAGCACAACAATGTAAATGTACTTAATGCCACTGAACTGTACACTTAAAAATGGTTAAGATGGTAACTATAGCTTTGTATTACAGGTTTGTATCTGAGTTAAAATCAGAAGTGTGTCTCCAGCTTTTCTCT
>NW_007727123.1:108428-110173 GCF_000696425.1 Galeopterus variegatus | reverse complement strand
AGCTTTGTATTACAGGTTTGTATCTGAGTTAAAATCAGAAGTGTGTCTCCAGCTTTTCTCTTCTTTCACAAGATTGTTTTGGCTATTCCAGGTCTTCTGTGATTCCATATAAATTTTAGGATTGCTTTTTCTATTTCTGGGGAAAATGTCATTGGAATTTTGACAGGGATTACATTGCTCTGGGTAGTATGGACACTTCAACAATATTAATTTTTCCAGTCCATGAACACAGAATATCTCCATATCTTTTTGTGTCTTCTACAATTTTTTTCATCAATGTCTTATACTTTTCAGTATAAAGATCTTTCGCCTCCTTGACTAAATTTATTCCTAAGTATTTTATTCCTTTTGATGCTTTGTAAATGAGATTGTTCTCTAATTTATTTTTCAGACAATTCATCATATATATATAGAAACAATTAATTGTGGTAATCACTACACAATGCATAGCTATACCAAATCATCATGTATACACCTTGAACACATACAATTTTTATTTGTCAATTATACCTCAATAAAGCTGGAAAAAATGATTAATATGGTAAATTTTAAGTGTATTTTACCACAAATAAAAGACAGAAAAAAATTACCCCAAAAAACACATACCAAGAANACATACAATTTTTATTTGTCAATTATACCTCAATAAAGCTGGAAAAAATGATTAATATGGTAAATTTTAAGTGTATTTTACCACAAATAAAAGACAGAAAAAAATTACCCCAAAAAACACATACCAAGAAAATACACTTTTATAGACACTTTAAGCAAAACCTTCAAGGAAGAGATAATTTCTATTTTATGCATGCAACATTTTCTCAAGAATTAAAAAAACAGGAAAAATACTTTACACATGATGCTAATATAATCTTGAAGAAAAAAATTGGGAAAATCCTAGATAATTGCAAAACAAACTTAAATATGGATTTTAAAAAGCATGACCAAATAAGTCGAATATATAAAAGCCACTCATGTAATATATCAACATAAACAATTTAAAGGAAAAAAGCAACATTTAGAAATTACATTTTACCCAATAAAAACTTTTTGCTTTAATTAAAGCAATTACAGGAAAAAAGCAATCATAAGATGGAAAAAAAATCAATAAAAATGCCTATTATTTTTAAGATCTTACAAATCTAGGCATAGAAGAGGACTTCCTTAAATTGATAAAAGATATTTATAAAAACCTATGAATTAAACGAAAACTGCAAATTAGAAAAAAAATCAAGGTAAGACAAAGTCATAATTTCATTCAGTTTAGAATGCCAAGTTACTGAAGTAGCTACCTGTGTAAATCTAAGGTAACCATGCACTCCAAATTTTACAGCTTGATTAACATGGATGAAAATCTGTTAAGAATCAACTATCCATGCCTTAAGTCTTCTATTTTGGGTCAATTCTAGAATTCCAAAAAGCAAGATTGAATTTAAGAATATATGCACCTACCTGAACAAATCTCATCAAAATGGCCTTAAACAAAAACTGGTATTTGGCATCAATTTTTTTAAAATTTTAAAAATCCAACTTGTTATGATGACCTTTTATGATGCAGATTCATCCATTTATCTAATTTTAATCTAGATCAAAAAACAATGGACAGGATGAAGACGGCTCCTAAGCAACATAGGCATAATCTCCACCGTTCTATTACTTTCTTTAATTTTTAAAAATGTTTTTGCGTTCCAAGATGGCGACGGGTCTGGAGCGGCCGTGACAGGAGACAGCGCGATCCTGTGAGCCGT
>NW_007727123.1:102367-104532 GCF_000696425.1 Galeopterus variegatus | reverse complement strand
AAAAAAAAAAAAAAAAGAGAGAGAGCTTTCTGCCCTGGCAAAAAAGTAATATTTCCAGCCATAAATAAAAATAAAAAATAAAATAAAATAAAATAAAAATGTTTTTGCTTTTATCAAAGTTACCTATGCACATAATTTAAATAGTCAAAGGTTCAAAAAAAACTATTTCTCCTGCTCTCTCCATTTCTTTCCCCAATGCAGAGGCAACAATTTTAGCTGATTATTTTGTCTTTTTCTCTATGTTTTTTAATAAGTATTTGTATTGCTACTTCTTCATTTTTCAGTGTTAGGATTATCTATTGACTTCATACCACGGAACATAAAGATTTAGCTCTATTCCCTGCACCTGGCTCTACCACCCATACTTTGCACCGCTCTATTCTTACAAATGTATTTTTTGTAAAAAGTTATCTTACCTAGGTGGCAAGATGGGGTTTACTACTTTAATTTCCGATGCTGAAATATTTTGTAATCTAAAATAATTTTTTAGAGCAAGAACACTAAATTTTCGGTTTGTGAAAATTCTTACAGATGTGCCTCTNGCACCGCTCTATTCTTACAAATGTATTTTTTGTAAAAAGTTATCTTACCTAGGTGGCAAGAATATGGGGTTTACTACTTTAATTTCCGATGCTGAAATATTTTGTAATCTAAAAAAATTTTTTAGAGCAAGAACACTAAATTTTCGGTTTGTGAAAATTCTTACAGATGTGCCTCTCTGACAATGGCAAGAGAAGCCAAGATGACAGACTAATTATTACTAAGATCCAGTAAGTCTAATCAGAAATGGACATTACATGCTTATCCATAAATGTCTAGTTTAGAACTAAAATACTAGCCACTGAATTTCAGATGAAGAATAAAGTCTTAAAATCATTATATAATCAATTATTTATTAAGAAAAATTAAGAAAATCATCTAAGTTAGGCAGGTAAAATGCCAAATTTGTCATCTATCTTCATTGTCAAGGCAAAAGTGTTCCCACTTATAAATTCCTATCAATAAATCTTTCATTTCCTTTATTCCTCCCTCCATGAAATTGTCATATTATGGATTTCAACATTATGCACACACAAAATTTCTACATAAAAGCACATTTTACAAAACTTTGAGAGCATATTCAAGTAGAAACAGCTTAAATTAGATTAATTTGCCTTATCATAACCTTATTTCTGATCCTTGATCTTCCAACTGAAAGAGCAGCTGTGAAAATAATCATCATAGCTGCTTCAGTTTTTAACCCTCCCCATGGCCACAATTCTGCAAGTCCTCACAATTGACACAAAAGAGCCAAAAGAGAAAGTATCGGTCTATACTGATACTGTAGCCACAGTCCTAATCATTTCAAGTTACCAGGATCTGGAATAATTTTATTTGTTTTTTTGTTGTTGTTGTTTGTTTTTGTTGTTTTGGCAGCTGGCTGGGGATCCAAACCTTGGCGTTGCAAGGTTGCACTCTAACCAATTGAGCTAACCAGCCAGCCCAGGACCTGGAATAAGAATTTAAGGAGTTTAAGGGTTTATGTCTTTTATAAATCAATAGTATTTACATATGTAGTTAACTTCTCAAAGGAAATGTAGTTAACTTCTTAAAGGTAAGCTACAAATAACTGCCAAAACCAGAAACACTCCATTCTAATCCCAAATAAACAGGTGCCAAAATATTTTTAAAGTCTTAATTTTTATAAGTAAACAGTAAAAATGGGCAACCACAGTAATGCAAACTAAAAAATAGCACATTTTACAGTATATATGCTCCAAAGACTCATGCAGAGAAATATGCCTGAAATGGCTTTTCACATTTGTGTTAGTTTAATAGCATTATGAGAACTGTCTAGAAGTCACACACAAAAAAAGTTTTATCAAAAATTAAGTAGTTTAAGTCCCTAAACTGTATTCATTACCTATTTAAAACTACACTTTACAATAAAGCAACTGTTTAAAAGCAAAAATTCATGGAAGAAAAGTTTATGTAGTTGTAATTTACCAACCCATTGACAGACTGTGTAAAAAACATAAGAAATTTATAGTTCCTTAGCTTTCTGACCCTGAATCATTGATTATAGATCAATGTCTCTAAAATTGAATGTTGGGTAAAAGAAAAGATAACCAATACAGGAAAGTGACTCTGATGATTAGCAGTGAAAGTGGAAAGGTCATATAACA
>NW_007727123.1:99677-101466 GCF_000696425.1 Galeopterus variegatus | reverse complement strand
ATAACCAATACAGGAAAGTGACTCTGATGATTAGCAGTGAAAGTGGAAAGGTCATATAACATTGAGGAAGCATGATAAATAGGTATAACTAAAATAATATTTCAAAATTATTCATGTAATTATCATTTCTGCCTTTTTTACACACGGCCTTTGCCTAACTCAGCCCAGCTGGAGAGGTGACTAGAATTTCTTCTAAAATAAACACAAGAAAAAAAGCACTCTATACTAATCAACTTTAGATGAGAAAAGTGGATATATACAGCAGGACTTACATACCAAGGCTTAAAAGCCAAGCTATTATCCTGAGATCTAATAAATATATTTATCTTATCCTTTAGCATGTCAATAATCAGGCTTGGAGGATTCAAATTACAGCATTTACTCTAGTGTATGAAGGAGGGGAGGGGGGAAGTTCCAGAGTATGGGGAAAATGTTTCCTTTTTCAACCTTAAGGCTTGTTACATGGTTAGAGTAAGAAGGAAGAAGAGGTTTAAGTAAATTTTATTCCTTTCCAGCCAAAAAAATATTTGGAGATAGAGGGAGGAAGTAAAAGTAAAAGATATGTGTCCTAAGAATGGACAGGTGTGTTAGCTAAGTGAGAGTAACACCAAAAGTGTTATTTCTCAAAAGAGATTGTCTCTCCACTTGCCCTGGACACCACATCGGCTGTGGTCACATCAATATGGCCATGCTACGTGGTCAGCAAGGGGCCCTGTGGTTTACCTCTCTCAGGATACCATCACCTCCTCTATGGTGTGGACCTTGTGGTGGGAGCCAGCAGGCTTGCCATGGGCCAAACTGAAGGTTATGGCAAAGACTCTGAGATATGTAGGCCTACAGGACTTAGGGGAGACCAGGTCAGCAGAAGGTAAATAAATGACTGATGCTCTACTGGAGCATTGTCAAAATAGAAAGAACAGATCAAGAGTTCACCAGGCACTCTTCAGGATTGGTGGCCAGGAGAACACTAAGTGAACAGCCAAACAAGGGACTCACACTGGAAATGAGAAAGGACAGAAAACATTATGTAGTAAAATCCCAACATTCCTCACAATGGGGTGATGTAAGCCACACTCTTCCTCTGATACCCACAAATACCACCTTAAGGACTTAAGCAAGGGGAAAACAAGATGTTCCTAACATGATTATAAAAAAAGACTACAGTTGGCCCTCCTTATCCATGGGTTTCACATCCATGGATTCAACCAACTGCAGATCACAAATAATTCTTAAAAACTGCACCTATACTGAACATGTACAGACTTTTGTTCCTTGTCATTATTCCCTAATACAATGTAACAACTATTTACACAGCACTTACATTGTATTAGGTATTATAAGTAATCTAGAGATGATTCAACATATACAGGAAGTTGTGCATTGATTATATGCAAATACTATACCATTTTAAATCAAGGGCTTGAGCATTCATGAACTTTGGTACCTGAGGGAGGTCTTGGAACCAATGCCCCATAGATACCAAGAGACGACTATAAATACTTCTGATTCTACAAAGGTAAGCAAGGTAAGGAAGTGAATGAGTCTTTAAAGAATTCTCTATTACTTTCCAGACTGTCATAAAACTGGGAAACATCTTGCCACTTCTTTTTCCACCTCAATGTCAGGCACACCTCAGCCAAAGAGGTCAGCTATTAAATACAGCGATGTCTTGGGGCCGGCCCGGTGGCGCACTGGATAAGTGCGCCGCTTGGGAAGCGCGGCGGCGCTCCCGCCCGAGGGTTCAGATCCCACATACAGACCGGTTCCCGCTCACTGGCTGAGCGAGGCG
>NW_007727123.1:95643-99604 GCF_000696425.1 Galeopterus variegatus | reverse complement strand
TCCCGGTAACTGGGTGAGGGAGGCGTGGGAGGAACACCGAGGGTTGCAATCCCGTTGTCGGTCCCCGGTCCGGTACGGGGGCAACACTGAGGGTTGCGATCCGTTGCCGGACACGGAAAAAGACAAAAAAAAAAAAAATACAGCGATGTCTTTATGTTTTTGCTAATTAAACACATTTTTCCTTTAATCACTTAATTAGCATAATCTTTCCAGGGAGAAATACTAAATTGGTATTTGTAAAATCACACTTGCTTGTAAACATCCAACAAATTACAGTTAATTTAAGATCCTTTATAAAGGTCTTGTTCATTCTTTCAGGAATCAAATGAAAATTAACTATTTTTTTCACTATATTTAAGTACACAGTGGAACAAACAGAGCTTGTATAATTTACATGTTTTTAAAGCCAAGGAGTCTCACAAACAGGAATACATGGGTTCTAAATTGAAGGGGAAAAAACCCACAATGTTTAAACTTCATTCTCCATATAGAATTAAATGTATTTTATGCAATTTCCACAAAATTACTCAGCTTCTTTAGATAGTGTGAAAACAGGACCACAAAGAAATCAAGTACTACACTAATACTTTATCATTTCTCTTGCAATGCATGTAAAAACTTAGACTTTAGAATGACTTTATCATTTCTCTTGCAATGCATGTAAAAACTTAGACTTTAGAATGACTTTATCATTTCTCTTGCAATGCATGTAAAAACTTAGACTTTAGAATGACTTTATCATTTCTCTTGCAATGCATGTAAAAACTTAGACTTTAGAATGTATTTAAAACTATAGCACCCTCTTTTGACCTTTAAAAATCATATACTTTTATCAATTGAATTCTAAGATAATGAAAGAGGGAAAAAAAAAATCAAACCTATCACAATTCTTTTTGTGAAGTCTCAGGAAACACTAAAAAAAATTCCCCAGTCAAACTATAATAAAAACACAAAACAATAAAGCTTTCTTACTCGGCAGCTACTTATTATGCTTAACAGACTTAAAACAAAATGTGTCAAAGATCAAGAGTAAGTTATCTGAGATGTCAAGTGCATAAGGTCAAAGGTACAATTTTATGAGGTCAGAGGTGATATAAATAAAATCTTGTACGTCAAAGAAGAAGGGTCACAGACAAGGTATATATAATATAAAGACATCATAGATGACAAGTAATAACTTTAAGTAGAACAAGTATGTTTACTATAGACACCTTCACTGATTAAAAATAAAGTATGTTTACTATAGACACCTTCACTGATTACAAATTGTCTTTCTATAATACGCAACTCATATGCTATATTGCACGCTTGTTTTCAGGACGAAGGGGCTATAACCAAGAATAACTACATGAATTAAAAAGAACTTTAAGAAAATGTAATTCCTTTAAACTGAAACAGTACACAAAATGAACACATCAGTCAAACTTCAAACCACAATGGCTAAACATTAGACTGCTATGACAGCTACAAATATTAAATAACATTGCACATTTTTCTTCCAAAGTACATGAATCCAATATTCTTTCCTTCTCACCTTTTATCATTGGAAAAAACACATAAAATTCATATTTCGGTTTATATAATAGCATACTCCAGATAGATTTTAAGCAATTTTTTGTAGACTAATAAATTTAGCTCTTTTATTAAGGGAACTTAATTACAAACAATTTTTATTAATGGAAGAGTTTCCATTATAATAGGAATTACTACTTTATAATTAATTGAGGACTTCTTCAATGTGGAGCACACATACATGTGATTCTAGTTTTAAATAACAAACTCAAGTAGAAAAAGGGCATAATCATGAAAGATTCAAGTAAAAGAAAATTACATACCAATCTCTCTTTAAAATACTCATACAATTTGAGTAAAATGCAAAAACTTATTTGAGGTAAACTAAGTAGATAATTAATTTGATGTTCCATTTCACTTTTATTAAAAGTACTTGGTATTTACAGAGGAGAAATTTGAGGCCCACTTCAATGATACCTTCAAGCCATTCTGTATGAACTTTCAGTTCAATTCAACTCAACTCAACGAGTATTTATTAAAAACCTTAACTAACATTATGTCAAACATAAATATACGGGAATTAAAACACTGGAGACTTTCAATTTCAGCCACAGTGAACTGGCTTGTACTGGAATAATCTTCCACCTCCAAAATTTGCACAACATACACAAAGCAACTATTTTCAGGCATTAAAGAACAGCTGACACAACCAGAAGTAGTAAGACTATGATCTCTAAAAGAAGGGAAGCACATGAAGTGAGCTCTACATTCACTCTAGATCTCTCTTAAGATCAATTTTTGGCATAGGAAAATAGTGCAAGCTTAGTGAGATGAGGAGACAGAATTTGGAGTTTAGAGGTGTCAAAGTGATTAGAACTCAACGGCCAAAATTCCTCAAAGGAAGAAATAACAGATAAATGAGCCCAAATAATGGTGTGCGATTTATTCTCAAGCATTAGTCATAACCAGAAAACTAGAAGAAAAATGCTTCATTCCTCCTGCCTAGACAAAATTTATTAAGAATCCAACTTCAGAATTACTCATGCTTCCTGACAGCATCCAATCCAGGGCAAAGCCTCACCTCCTTGTACATTCCTCAAAATCACTTAGCACAAGACAAATTCTGTAACAAGCCCTTTCTAGTACCTTCTTATTGAGAAGCTCCACAACTCTCCATGGAGTGTGTTATCCTTCTTTTAACAAATCAATAAACCCAATTCTATTCAACTACATATGTGTTCCTGGTGGTCTTTGCCTGGAGGGCAGTGACAAAAAGCTAAGAAAAATAATTAACTACAGTTTCATATAAACAATAGGGAACATTCTCACAGACTTAAGGATGGGTGAAAGAAGTCAGAGCCACAAGCATACACACTATATGATACCATCTATATGAAGTTCAAGAACAGGCAAGACAAAGCGATAGTAAACAATAGGGAACATTCTCACAGACTTAAGGATGGGTGAAAGAAGTCAGAGCCAAAGCATACACACTATATGATACCATCTATATGAAGTTCAAGAACAGGCAAGACAAAGCGATAGTGCTAAAAGTCAGAAAGTAGTAACCTTTGGGCGATATGACTGGTAGGGTGCATAAGGGGAATACCTGGGCTGCAAGAAATGATCTGTATCTTGATCTGAGTGGTGGAATATCAGTAAATACATATGTAAAAATTCATCAGCTATATACTTGAGATTTGTATATACGAAGGGTTAAATGTGTCCCTCCAAAATTCTTGTATTGGAAGCCTGACTCCCATTGTAACAGTGTTAAGAGGGTAGGAAATCCAATTATGGTATTTGAAAGGTGGGCCTGTAAGAGGTGATTAGATTGTGAGGACTGTGGCCTTAAGAATTAATCAATCTATTCCTGGAGTAATGGGCGTGGTTCTGGTGGCTTTAAAAGGAAAGGAAATGAGAAGGTTAGCTCTCTCTTGCTCTTGCCATCTGATATCATGTGTACTTTAGCTAGTCCCCACCCAAAAGACCTCACCAGATGTGCCCCTGGACTGTGGACCATCCATCCTTTAAAACTGTAAGAAACAAATTGTTTCTTTAAAAATTACCCGGTTTTAGGTATTCTGTTAAAAGCAACAGAAAATGGACTAATACAGTGTACTTAATGTATACTGCTGTGGATTGAATTTGTGTCCATGTATTAGAAGCTTAACTCCACTGTGACAGTGTTAAGACTGGGAAATCCTATTATGGTAATTACAAGGTGGGTCCTTGAAGAGATGATTAGATAGTGAAGACCATGCCCTAGTGTCCGGAGCCATGGAGCCATAGAGCCCGGCTGCCTGCCTGTCCGGAGCCAAAGAGCCTGCCCAGCTATTGCCTCGAGGCCTCAGAGCCTTGTTTGCTGTTATCTTCCGTCCCTCCCCCTCCTGTGCACTATGGGTGTAGGTAACTTTGCAACTTGCCATAGATAATGGGAATTTTCCAT
>NW_007727123.1:89523-95633 GCF_000696425.1 Galeopterus variegatus | reverse complement strand
AAAAAAAAAAAAATACAGCGATGTCTTTATGTTTTTGCTAATTAAACACATTTTTCCTTTAATCACTTAATTAGCATAATCTTTCCAGGGAGAAATACTAAATTGGTATTTGTAAAATCACACTTGCTTGTAAACATCCAACAAATTACAGTTAATTTAAGATCCTTTATAAAGGTCTTGTTCATTCTTTCAGGAATCAAATGAAAATTAACTATTTTTTTCACTATATTTAAGTACACAGTGGAACAAACAGAGCTTGTATAATTTACATGTTTTTAAAGCCAAGGAGTCTCACAAACAGGAATACATGGGTTCTAAATTGAAGGGGAAAAAACCCACAATGTTTAAACTTCATTCTCCATATAGAATTAAATGTATTTTATGCAATTTCCACAAAATTACTCAGCTTCTTTAGATAGTGTGAAAACAGGACCACAAAGAAATCAAGTACTACACTAATACTTTATCATTTCTCTTGCAATGCATGTAAAAACTTAGACTTTAGAATGTATTTAAAACTATAGCACCCTCTTTTGACCTTTAAAAATCATATACTTTTATCAATTGAATTCTAAGATAATGAAAGAGGGAAAAAAAAAATCAAACCTATCACAATTCTTTTTGTGAAGTCTCAGGAAACACTAAAAAAAATTCCCCAGTCAAACTATAATAAAAACACAAAACAATAAAGCTTTCTTACTCGGCAGCTACTTATTATGCTTAACAGACTTAAAACAAAATGTGTCAAAGATCAAGAGTAAGTTATCTGAGATGTCAAGTGCATAAGGTCAAAGGTACAATTTTATGAGGTCAGAGGTGATATAAATAAAATCTTGTACGTCAAAGAAGAAGGGTCACAGACAAGGTATATATAATATAAAGACATCATAGATGACAAGTAATAACTTTAAGTAGAACAAGTATGTTTACTATAGACACCTTCACTGATTAAAAATAAAGTATGTTTACTATAGACACCTTCACTGATTACAAATTGTCTTTCTATAATACGCAACTCATATGCTATATTGCACGCTTGTTTTCAGGACGAAGGGGCTATAACCAAGAATAACTACATGAATTAAAAAGAACTTTAAGAAAATGTAATTCCTTTAAACTGAAACAGTACACAAAATGAACACATCAGTCAAACTTCAAACCACAATGGCTAAACATTAGACTGCTATGACAGCTACAAATATTAAATAACATTGCACATTTTTCTTCCAAAGTACATGAATCCAATATTCTTTCCTTCTCACCTTTTATCATTGGAAAAAACACATAAAATTCATATTTCGGTTTATATAATAGCATACTCCAGATAGATTTTAAGCAATTTTTTGTAGACTAATAAATTTAGCTCTTTTATTAAGGGAACTTAATTACAAACAATTTTTATTAATGGAAGAGTTTCCATTATAATAGGAATTACTACTTTATAATTAATTGAGGACTTCTTCAATGTGGAGCACACATACATGTGATTCTAGTTTTAAATAACAAACTCAAGTAGAAAAAGGGCATAATCATGAAAGATTCAAGTAAAAGAAAATTACATACCAATCTCTCTTTAAAATACTCATACAATTTGAGTAAAATGCAAAAACTTATTTGAGGTAAACTAAGTAGATAATTAATTTGATGTTCCATTTCACTTTTATTAAAAGTACTTGGTATTTACAGAGGAGAAATTTGAGGCCCACTTCAATGATACCTTCAAGCCATTCTGTATGAACTTTCAGTTCAATTCAACTCAACTCAACGAGTATTTATTAAAAACCTTAACTAACATTATGTCAAACATAAATATACGGGAATTAAAACACTGGAGACTTTCAATTTCAGCCACAGTGAACTGGCTTGTACTGGAATAATCTTCCACCTCCAAAATTTGCACAACATACACAAAGCAACTATTTTCAGGCATTAAAGAACAGCTGACACAACCAGAAGTAGTAAGACTATGATCTCTAAAAGAAGGGAAGCACATGAAGTGAGCTCTACATTCACTCTAGATCTCTCTTAAGATCAATTTTTGGCATAGGAAAATAGTGCAAGCTTAGTGAGATGAGGAGACAGAATTTGGAGTTTAGAGGTGTCAAAGTGATTAGAACTCAACGGCCAAAATTCCTCAAAGGAAGAAATAACAGATAAATGAGCCCAAATAATGGTGTGCGATTTATTCTCAAGCATTAGTCATAACCAGAAAACTAGAAGAAAAATGCTTCATTCCTCCTGCCTAGACAAAATTTATTAAGAATCCAACTTCAGAATTACTCATGCTTCCTGACAGCATCCAATCCAGGGCAAAGCCTCACCTCCTTGTACATTCCTCAAAATCACTTAGCACAAGACAAATTCTGTAACAAGCCCTTTCTAGTACCTTCTTATTGAGAAGCTCCACAACTCTCCATGGAGTGTGTTATCCTTCTTTTAACAAATCAATAAACCCAATTCTATTCAACTACATATGTGTTCCTGGTGGTCTTTGCCTGGAGGGCAGTGACAAAAAGCTAAGAAAAATAATTAACTACAGTTTCATATAAACAATAGGGAACATTCTCACAGACTTAAGGATGGGTGAAAGAAGTCAGAGCCACAAGCATACACACTATATGATACCATCTATATGAAGTTCAAGAACAGGCAAGACAAAGCGATAGTGCTAAAAGTCAGAAAGTAGTAACCTTTGGGCGATATGACTGGTAGGGTGCATAAGGGGAATACCTGGGCTGCAAGAAATGATCTGTATCTTGATCTGAGTGGTGGAATATCAGTAAATACATATGTAAAAATTCATCAGCTATATACTTGAGATTTGTATATACGAAGGGTTAAATGTGTCCCTCCAAAATTCTTGTATTGGAAGCCTGACTCCCATTGTAACAGTGTTAAGAGGGTAGGAAATCCAATTATGGTATTTGAAAGGTGGGCCTGTAAGAGGTGATTAGATTGTGAGGACTGTGGCCTTAAGAATTAATCAATCTATTCCTGGAGTAATGGGCGTGGTTCTGGTGGCTTTAAAAGGAAAGGAAATGAGAAGGTTAGCTCTCTCTTGCTCTTGCCATCTGATATCATGTGTACTTTAGCTAGTCCCCACCCAAAAGACCTCACCAGATGTGCCCCTGGACTGTGGACCATCCATCCTTTAAAACTGTAAGAAACAAATTGTTTCTTTAAAAATTACCCGGTTTTAGGTATTCTGTTAAAAGCAACAGAAAATGGACTAATACAGTGTACTTAATGTATACTGCTGTGGATTGAATTTGTGTCCATGTATTAGAAGCTTAACTCCACTGTGACAGTGTTAAGACTGGGAAATCCTATTATGGTAATTACAAGGTGGGTCCTTGAAGAGATGATTAGATAGTGAAGACCATGCCCTAGTGTCCGGAGCCATGGAGCCATAGAGCCCGGCTGCCTGCCTGTCCGGAGCCAAAGAGCCTGCCCAGCTATTGCCTCGAGGCCTCAGAGCCTTGTTTGCTGTTATCTTCCGTCCCTCCCCCTCCTGTGCACTATGGGTGTAGGTAACTTTGCAACTTGCCATAGATAATGGGAATTTTCCATGTACTGGAACAACCCGCCCTGCGGTTTTCTCAGTAAACCATCTGCTGCTCACTTCCTTATCTGCTGATTCCCTCCGGCTGGCTATATAAGCTGTGACCTTCTGGCTAATAAACAAGACTTGATCAGAATACTGTCTTGTCTCCATTTCTCCCGTCTCTTGTCCCATCCAATTGCCACTCCCCCCTCCAGGGTCTGCCACTCCCCCCTCCAGGGTCTGCGTTTAATATCCCACGGGTCGGGACACCCTAGTAAATGGAATAATAATTTGATGGTTTAATGGTGGTTGTGGGCATGGTTGCGAGGGCTTTAAACAGAGAGCACATGAGGAGCTATCTCTCTCTCTGATCCACTATTCTCACCAAGTGACACCTTGCATTGCTGTAGAGTCACCTCACTGGTGTGTTCCCTGGACTTTGGACTTCCCAACATTTGAAACTGTAAGCAATAAATTTCATTTTCTTACAAATTAATCCGTTCCAGATATTTTGTTACAAGCAACAGAAACAGACTAATATATATGCCATACCTCAAAAAAAAAAAAAAAATTAAACATATACATGCTCCTACACACAGGTACTGCATTCTTCCAAGCGTTCCAGATATTTTGTTACAAGCAACAGAAACAGACTAATATATATGCCATACCTCAAAAAAAAAAAAAAAAAAATTAAACATATACATGCTCCTACACACAGGTACTGCATTCTTCCAAGAAAAACCCACAATAATCTTTCCTGGATATCTTAAGAGATGATTGACGAACCTGAATTTTCCATTCTTCAGTAGCTTTAGAAATTTTCTATTATAAACAATTTTAAAAATCCATAGATTATCTAATTATGTCATCCAAGTCTCAATAACAATTAAACAAAAATATTTATAAACATGTTTATACAAATCCAAATCCAATGTAAACAACAATTGTAAGTAAACAAATAATGCATTTCCAAAAATTACTAAATGGTTAACTGATCAAAAATAGGTAAATTTATATGAAATTTATATTGTTAACAGTTTTCTAAGAAATCTGATGCATCACCAAGTAATTCCTTTCTTGCATTATTAAAATATCAAAATACCCTAAACTTTTCTTGCACAGAAATCATATAAATAACAGCATTAAAGTCTTGTTTCTATATTTCTTAAGTTAATATTAATACTAAAATAATGACATTTTTACACTATATATTAATAGTTATTAAGTGCTAAATACAGTTCTAAATCAGAGAAATAGATAAACATGGAATTATTTATAATAAAAGAACACATACTAGGTAATCAATAAATAACTGTAAATGAATAAAAGTAAATCTTACCACTTCTTCATCTGAAAGTTCACGCCCTTGGATGCTGCTATTCTCTCTCACAGCTTGCTGGTGTTTTTTGCCTTTAATGTGGCTAAAAAGATACACTTCTGAGGAGATCTAAGAGCATAAAATCAAAGCAATGCAATCAATATACCATTATATCTAATTTTAAATATTACACATTCAATCAAGCACACTATATGAAAATTGAGATCACTTTAGCATTTACATATGAGACTTAAAAAATATTTTCCTTAGAACACAATTATGAGAATCCTTTAGAAAACACATGGTCAAAAAAGGCATGTCATTCATCATAGCCAGCCTAAGAAGAAGTTATTTTCTCTAAGTTTGAAGGTTCAAGTCTTAGCACTGAAAATGTTGCTTTTCTTTTTTGGTTCTAATACCCAAAATATTGACTTGGGCTATCATTAAGCAGGTAAACAAACATCCATTTTAATAGCAACTGCATCCTTTGGCACTTGGCATTGCTATTCCTAAATGCAGTTAAATTCCTAATTAAATTCCTAAATTCCTAATTATTTATACTTCTTACTTTTTCTTCAAAATCATGAAGGAAATCCATGGCAATCAGCAGATGCCTTAGTATGAGTTTTAAAGACTGGAAGAATATGTTTCCCTGATGGCATAAACTTTAGTAATAAATTATAATATATCACCACAATACTGATATTGACAACCTACCAGGACATTGCAGAGAGAACACTGCTTCTTTCTTTCATAAGGGGTCAGTTTGGGGGCATAATCAGTATTTGCATGTCGTCCACTACTTAACTCAGCAGCTTTTTCTTTTCTTTGTTCAATCTGTTCCATGTGCCTTCGAATGCTTTCATCATGCTGTAAATAAAGTTAGAGTGTGAGAACTTCAAAACTCATTCAAATTATACAGAGAACTTTAAAAAATAGTATTTGCATTAAACCTTTTAAAATAACAAGAAAATGTCTTATTTCAATGTTAATTTACACATTGAAGACAACAGTTTACATAAACTCCTTTTAATATCTCCTACATTTACAGTAATGTTTCCTAAAGTGTGCTCAATGGGATATTAATAGGTGTTCTGTGAAAGAGATTTCACAGTCAAATAAATTTGAAAAAGAGTAAGTTAAAGCTAAATAGGTTTTTTTGTCCTTTTTGAGACCGGCCGCACCATGCTCAGCCAGTGAGCGCTGTGAGCGCACCGGCTTTAAACAGAGAGCACATGAGGAGCT
>NW_007727123.1:86075-88640 GCF_000696425.1 Galeopterus variegatus | reverse complement strand
GCCACGGGCTCGGCCCTAAATAGGTTTTTTTGTCCTTTTTGAGACCGGCCGCACCATGCTCAGCCAGTGAGCGCTGTGAGCGCACCGGTCATCCCTATATAGGATCCAAACCCGCGGCAGGGAGCGCTGCTGCGCTCCCAGCCCCGCACTCTCCTGAGTGCGCCACGGGCTCGGCCCTAAATAGGTTTTTAGCACAGAAATTTACAGAGTCTCTAGTATGTTAATGTGCTCTTAGGACTCAATAAACCTAGCTTATAGTAAGCAGCATTTTACAAATTATTTGCCCACAACACAATTTTGCAAAGCTCTTCTTAGAACACAGTGGGAAATGTTGACCCACAGGTAAAGCCCATGCTTATCCACATAGTAGGCAAGGCCCATCACGATCCAGACCTCTACCTACTCTCACTCCATTTCTAGTTGTTCTACACCTCCAGTGAGAAGTGGGAGAAAAAGCTATTTCAGACTCTGCCTTCATGCTCATACTATTTTATATGGCTGGAATGGCATCCCATCCACCTACTCATTCAACTCATCCTACTTTCAATTTCAGCTCAGGAGTTATTCTCTAAAATTATTTCTGACAGTCCTCTTGTGAGAGACTAAGTGTCTTTCTCTGTGCTACCCTAGCACTCCACGTATACTAACTATGTGGAAATTATCTATTTAACATCTGAATCTCACACTAGATTATGAGATTCTTGAAAATTAGAAATATGTCTTACTCCTTTCTGTATCCCCCTCCATAGATATTTGCTGCATTAAATTTAAAAGAATGATAGTTTCTAGGACTATACAAATAGTAATATATGACTCTCTACCTCAAGCGGTCTACTATCCCCGTGAGGAGCCAACAGGCAAGTACTTTTGATACAATATGAAACAGTCATACTGCTATAGACTGCCTACGTGTGGCAGTAATAGTAAAAATTTTCTAGAAAATATGAGTTTATCATAATCTTTCAAAATACAATTGTACAATTCATAAGCACTGAAATCAAGTGAAATAAATTATCAGAAACACCTTTTAGTTTATTTCTAAATGATTAAAATCTATGAATATCAGAAGCCTAGCACTAATGCCTCTTCAAGTCATTAATTAATTGCTTAGTAGAAAAAAAAAAAGAAAAAAGATATGTGTTGAACTTCCTTTAGTCTTTTATCCTCAATGGCTCTATCTTGTCAAAATAAATTTAGTTTCCAGATAATTGAGTCAGAAACGGTTGTAGTTAAATCGTATAAGCCTTGTTGTCAAAAGATGAAGAATACAAATTAAATTTTTATTCTATAGATAAAATTTTAATCTCATGCTCCATTGCAAAGCTCTAAAATTTAAAATTATGAATATATATCCCTACCTTGAGCTGAATTTTTTTCTGTAGCTCTTCCATAGCTTCTTGTTGAGCAGCTGTGAGTGCTGCCAGTCGTTCTTCCCTGTCTCTGTAAGAAGACATTAAAAATTACAAACTCAACTGCTTGGAGCAACAAATCTCATGAGGTTAAAAAATACAATTAGGACACACAGGCTTATATATTCTAAAGGGCTATTATTTTTAAAAATTATTTTTTTCTGAGTGCCTATAGAGTCCCAGGTATATTGCTCATTAAGTGTTTGGGAAGCAACAGAGATTATTAGCCATGAAAATGGGTTTCTGGACTGTCAATTAAATACAGCATGTGGAAAGAACACATTTATCTCTTTTCCTTTCCAAAAAGCCACTAAAATGATAAAAAAGGAATGGAAAAGCCATAAACTCACAAAGACAAAAAACATGAGAATAATCACACGTGATGGACATCAATATTTCAGAAACTAAAAAGCAAACGTGAGAAAGTTGAAATCTAAGCTTTCAGAATAAAACTAATAAGTAAGGTAATTCTACCAGAAGAATTCCATAAAAGCTCAGAAACTGAAGAAACTACTTATAAAAGAAGGGATAAAGGTTGGGGATGAAAACAAGCAGAGTGGTAAAGCCTTAAAAGAAACACTAAGTCTCCAAATCTCCTCCCTACTAACAAACAGACCCTGTATTCAGGACAGCAGGCAAGGTGTAGGTGAGATAATATGAAGGTACTTCAAAAGGTCACGGAAAGATTTGTACTGTCTTTTAATTCTATTTCTCCACAATCTTTATGAAGTACCCTCGTATACTGAAAACAGGGAATTAAAGTGAAAATCTACATACTGAAATGGTTAAACAAGTAGTAAGTATCCTTCCCCTTTTCAACTCATACAGCATTAGTAACCAGGTTTATATACCACTCCCCCTGGAACTCCATGGAAAATTCCTCTCTTAAGACACCCTAAGAGAAAAGGCCAACAAAAAGACATTTGGGGTTCTCCAAACAAATGGCCAGTTCCCCACAGATCACAGGAGATTGAGTCTCATTATTCATTAGTCCTGTTGACAAAGTAAGAGCTCCCAAACAGCTTTTGAGAGCTTCATTCTTAAAAAGAACAACTAATGATCATCAAATATTTGAAGAAGATATTCTGGGGAAAAAAAATGGTGATGGGTCTGGAGCGCCCGCGTCAGGAAACAGCGCGATCCTGAGAGCTGTGTG
>NW_007727123.1:80708-83658 GCF_000696425.1 Galeopterus variegatus | reverse complement strand
TGATAGGCCATAATAATCATATACATTGTATATTGACAAAATAAAAATTAAAAAAAAAAAATATTTGAAGAAAACTTCTAACAGAGACCAAGACCAAAAGCATAAAAGTGATGCAAAATAAAGACAAAAACAGAAGTAGAAGAAACTTTCAAAACAACTATAATTAACATCCTCAGGGGAAGAAGAGAATATGCTGTACCCATGAAATAAAAACAGAATACTGTTTTTAAGAAAGAAATAATCGGAGGAAAGAGCATATATAAATTAAAAATTTGTTGAGAAAAATTAAAAAGCATTAGAAAGGTTGAAAAATACAACTGAGAATATCTCCTAGAAAGTAGAATGATAATTCATGAAAGCAAAAAATAGAAGTGAAAAGAAAATTAGGAGATTAAATCCAGGGTGTCCAACATCTGCTAAAAGGGATTCCAGATAAATGATAATAGAGAACATAGGGATGGAGAAAATGAAAAAAGTTTTAAATCAAAAATACTTTGCAGAACTTCATTCTCAAAACTCATGACTGAATGGGTCCACCATCACAATGAATATAAACATAAAGATACATCGTCTTGAAAGTGAAATTCTAAAACACCTGGAATAGAAGTTTCTGAAAATTAAAAACAGGTCACAAATAAAGAAATAGGAATTATAAAAGTGAACTTCTCAAAAGCAATTCTAGAAGCTAAAAGACAATCAATGGCTTCAAAATTTTAAGGGGAAATAATTTTCAATTCTCAGGGGAATGATTTAAAATTATATGCCTGGTCAAGTAGGAGGCAGAATAAGATACTTTCAGATCATTTGCACTGTCTTGAAAAAACAATTAGTTCCCATGAAGGGTTTCTCTGCAAGCTACTAAAGAATATGCTCCAGGAAATGAGAGCATTTATTCAGAAAAAGGAAGAAATGGAAAACTAGAACCAAACACTTCAGCACAGAAGAGAGGTGAAAGAAGTTCTAGGATAACTCTGCAACAGTCCTAAAGAACAACCAACCCAGACTAAATCCAAAGAAGAGAAGAATTCAGAGGGATGTCTTCAAGAAGAATATTAAATTGACAGAGTGCAGAATATGTTTGAATATGTTCGGACACTTTCAGTTCTGTTTGAATGTTTGGGAATGATTCAGTGACTGGTGCATAGAAAATCAAACAAATTGAAACACAGGCAATTACTAATTCAGAGACAACAAAAAGCTACATAACAAAGGGAAATGTAATCAAATAATATTAAGTAGCTCCACTGTGAGCAAAAACATTAACGAATAATGATTTAACCAAGTCAAAGATGAAGGGAGGGAAACTTGAATGTAAAGTAGAGATATGAGAAGAAATACTAAATCTTCATCTTCCTTAGTAGGAAATCAGATAATTTCCAGAACTGAAAACTCAAGAAATAACAATATGTTATTTTAAAATGTGGAAGTGAATATCAGACAGCTGAAAGACAAAAGTCTTCAGCTTAAAAACGCTGAAGTATTCTGCCTTATGTGAACAGTAATTCAAGGTAGAGAGATATGGGGCCAGGGAATTCTAGTCTTTATTATAAAATTAATATATTATTTGACATTATAAATTACACAAATTTTATTCTGAGAAGAATTTTCTTAATTTACAAAATAACATTGGGTGGGGCTTCTAGCTATGGAGAGGTAGAGAGATCAGTGAAGCCTATTCCAAAAAAAACCAAGTATAAAACAGGACAAAATTGTTAAAAACAAGCACTTCAAATCTCTGAAAGTCAATGAAAAACAAACAACAAACTGAGAAGCATTTACTTATGAAAAACTGCAAAGTTGCTAAAATATATTATCTAAAATGTCCATTTTCTAAAATAGAAAATTATGAGATATACAAAGAAGTATGACCATGCTTTGGGAAAAAACAGAATCAATTGAAAGTGACACGGCTACATGTGGGATTTAGCAACAAAGACTGCATATGATTGAACAGCCATTAAAAATATGTTTAAAAAATAAAAAGAAAGTGTCTCAAAGTAATTGAAGGAAAATATGACAATGACTCAACAAACATCTCAAGATTCCTTATAGAAATAGCTGATCCTCTCGCTGGAACATCTTGTAGCATCAGAAAGTAAAGAAGTACTCCAAAAAAATAAAATAAAAATGATGAAATGAGTCAAAGGGACACAACAGGAGTCAAATGAGTTTCCAATGTTCAAAGCTAGAATAATTTGAGCAAGAAAATAAATTACACACTGTATGATTATGACTCAAAGTATAAAATAAACAAGTCCATACTGATATATTTTTTTTAAGTCATAAAAAAATAGGGAAAAATAAACAAATGTCCTGTACTGGAGAATTTCAAATAATTTATGCAGGTATTCTTCTCTCTCAAGGAGGTAGAGAATAACTCCCCACCACTTAAATTTGAGCTATACATAGAGGTCTGCTTCCAAATAGGACAGTAAAGAGAAAATTTAAAAGCAACTATACAGTGGAGAAACTTGCAAACAATACCTTAACCAAGTAATCAAAGTTAACAACATCAGTGATAAGTCAAGTTGATAGCATGAACTTTGATATGTTAAGAATGGTATTTCACCTCTGTAGTCATCCTCCCCCAAACATAACCCCAATCTAACCATGAGAGAAACATCAGACAAATCCTAATTGAGGAACACTCTACAAAATACCTGACTATTACTAATCAAAACTGTCAAGGTCATTGAAACTATGGAAAGTCTGAGAAACTGTCACACCTCAGAAGAATCTAAAGAGAAATGACAATAAAATATCTGAAGAAGCAATGTCCAAATATTTTCCAAATTTGATTTAAAAAAAAACCAAAAACACATTAATGTGAAGAGTAAGATAAACGTGAAGGGAACCCTAGACAAATCACAGTCAAGCTGGTGAAAGACAAAGAGAAAATCTTAAAAGCAGGAAGAAAAAATCAACTAACCATATACAGAGGATAAACAAT
>NW_007727123.1:78622-80308 GCF_000696425.1 Galeopterus variegatus | reverse complement strand
CAAAAAAACAAAAACACATTAATGTGAAGAGTAAGATAAACGTGAAGGGAACCCTAGACAAATCACAGTCAAGCTGATGAAAGACAAAAGAGAAAATCTTAAAAGCAGGAAGAAAAAATCAACTAACCATATACAGAGGATAAACAATATGATTAATGGCTGACCTTTCATCAATAAAAAACAAGTCAGAAAAATTCAAAGTACTGAAATAAAAACCATGAACTCTATATCTAGCAAAACTATCATTCAAAATGAAGGGAAAATAAAAACATTCCTAGATAAGCAAATATCAAGATAATTCATTGAAAGCAAAACTCCCTTAAAAGAAATACCTAAGGAAGTCCATTTGGCTAAAAAGAAACAACATAGGGTAAATGAAATCCACTGATAGAAATGAAGTACACCAGAAATGATAAATATGTGGGTAAATATGAGGGTGCTTCAACAACTTCATGGAAAGATTTATATTATCTTTAATTCTATTTTTCGGCAAGCTTTTTGAATTACCATCATATAAGAGAATACATAAATATACTTTCTCTTTTATTCTCCTAGTCTTTAAAAAAATACAGTAATGCATCACTTATCCTCAGGGATACATTCTAAGAAACGTGTAGACAGGCAATTCTGTCACTACAAACACCACAAAGTGTACTTACACAAACACAGATGATATACCCTGCTACACACCTAGGCCACATGGTATAGCCTATTGCTCTGACCATGCTCATATGTGCAGTCTGTTGTTGACCAAAAGGTCATTATGTACCACATGACTGTACAGGACTGCATAAAGAAATAAGTGCAACACTCATTGTTCACTGTATTGTTCAGTTTATGATAAATAACACTGTATTGTTCAGTTTATGACATGTATAGATGCGGAATATATGATAATAACAACACAAGGAGAAGAAGACACAGAGCTATTTTGGAACAAAGTTGCTCTATTTTACTAAAATTAATTTAGTTTTAACCTAAATACATTGTAATAAGTCAAGATGAATATTGTAATCCATAGAGCAACCATTAAGCAAATAATTAAAATAATACAGTTTTAAAAAAATCAATAAAGAAATTAAAATGATACACCAAAAATGTATTGGTTTAATAAAAAAATAAAAGAAGAAGGCAGTAAAGGGAGAACAAAAACTTGAGACATATAAAAAAAAAATCAAAATGTCAGACACAAATCCAATCATATCAATAATTATATCAAATGAGAATAAACATTCCAATCAAAAGGCAGAAATTGCAAAACCCAACTATATATGGTCTATAAAAGAAACATCTGAGAAACAAAAACATGAATAGGATGAAAGTAAAAGGACAGAAGACATACCATGTAAAAATAGTAACTATGGCTATATTCAAAACAGAAAAAAATGATTTTAACATAAATATTTTTTAAAACCCAAAGAGGGACATTTTATAATAAAAGGGTCAATATTTTAGTAAGATGTAACAATTATAAATTATGCACACTTAACAACAAAGCACCAAAATACATAAAGCCAAAACTGTCAAAACTAAAAGAGAAATACACAATTTAACTATTATATTTAGAGTTTTCAATAATCCTATCTCAAGAATTGATAAAACTAAACAAAAATCGGTAAGTATACAGAAGACTAGAAAAAACTATCAACTAATTTTACTTAACTGACATTTAGAGAACACTCCATC
>NW_007727123.1:75049-78446 GCF_000696425.1 Galeopterus variegatus | reverse complement strand
TAAAAGGGTCAATATTTTAGTAAGATGTAACAATTATAAATTATGCACACTTAACAACAAATCACCAAAATACATAAAGCCAAAACTGTCAAAACTAAATGAGAAATACACAATTTAACTATTATATTTAGAGTTTTCAATAATCCTATCTCAAGAATTGATAAAACTAAACAAAAATCGGTAAGTATAAAGAAGACTAGAAAAAACTATCAACTAATTTTACTTAACTGACATTTAGAGAACACTCCATCCAACAACAGCAGAATACACATTTTTTCCAAGGGTACAAAGAACATTCTCTAAGATACTTCCTATCCAAGGCCAAAAAGTGAGTCTCAAATTTAAAAGCACTGAAATCACACAAAGTATATTCTTCAACCTTAGAAATCATCAATAGAAAGAAATTTGTGATATCCCCATATATTTGGAAACTAAGTAACACACTTCTAAATAATCCATGAATCAAAGAAGAAATCATAAGAAATATTACAAAATATATCTTAAATTGAATGAAAATGAAAATAAAAACAAGACACATAAAAATTGATGGGGTGCAGTTAAAGAAGTGCTAAAAAGAAATTTATTCCTTTAAATGCTTTTATTAGTAGTGAAGAATTATCTAAAAATCCATCAACTAAGCTTCAACCTCATAAAGGATGGAAAAGAAGAGCAAATCAAACCAAAAGTAAGCAAAAATAAACAAATGATAAATATCAAAGCAGAAATCAGTGAAACAGAAAACAGGAACACAATATAGAAGCTCAATGAAACCAAAAGTTGGTTCTTTGCAAAGATCGACAAAATGCATAAACCTTTAGCTAGGCTGATAAAAAAGAGAAGAGACACAAATTATCAAAATCAGAAATGAGAGAGAAACATCACTACAGATCATACTCAAAATCCTTAAAAGGAATAATTATGAACAACTTTAAAGTAATAAATTAGATCACTTGGATGAAAATAACAAATTTCTAAAAAGACATAAATTATCAAAGCCGATCTTAGAAGAAATAGGAATTTCTCAATAGACCACTAAGAAGGTTTAAAAAAAAACCAAAAAAACAATTGGTAATTAAAAATCTTTCCACACAGAAAAACCAAACCCCAGATGCCTTCACTGGTAAATCTTCTCAAACATTTAGCAAGAAATAATATTGATCCTACACAAATAGTTTCTGGAAATAGAGCAGAAAAGAACATGCCCCATCACATTCTATGAGGCCAGTACTGACATAATGCAAAAGCCAAATGAAAACATTCCAATAAAACTACAGATCAATATCCCTCATCAACATAGCCTTAAGAAGAATCCAGCAATATATAAACATTATTATACACCATCATCAAGTGGGAATTAACCCAGGTATGCAAGATTGGTTAAATATCCAAAAATAAATGTAATATACAATATTAATAAAGAATAAAAACTATATAACCATCAAAATGAGCACACACAAAACATTATTTCACCAAATTCAAAGTCCACTCATCTTAAAAATTCTCAAGAAACTTAGAAGATAAGTAAACTTCCTTAACCTAATAAAGCGAATTTATCAAAAACCTATGAAAACATCATACATAACAGTGAAAGACTGAATGCTTTCCCACTAAGAATGAGAACATAAGGATATCCAACATCACAAATTCTATTCAGCATTTATACAGGATATAACCAGTGCAATAAGGCAAGAAAAAGAAATTAAAAGCATCTATATCAGAAAGGAAGAAGTAAAACAAATTTTACTCACAGGTGAGCCTTTATGTAAAAGAAACCAAAAGAACCCAAAACAAAATGCAAACCTACCAAAACCAATAAGCAAGTTTAACAAGATCACATAAAAGAAGGGTGCAGAATAAAATACATAAACATCTCTTGGATTTATGGCCTGGCAAGATATCTCACTTAGTTAGAATGCACTGCCGATAATATCAAAGTCAAGGGTTCAGATACTGATACCAGTCAGCCACCATTTTTTTTTTTTTTTTTTTTTTTTGCACCAAACAAAAAAAATCTGCTGTATTTCTTTATACTAGCATGAAAAATCTAAAAATGAGACCAACAATTCCATTCACAGTAGTTTCAAAAGAGTACTTAATGAATAAATTTAAGCAAAGAAGTGCAAGACCTACATGCTAAAAACTACAAAACATTGTCAGAAATTAAAGGAGATTTAAACAGAGAGACACACCATATTCATGAATTGTAATACATCATATTGTAAAGACCACCATTCTCCCTAGAGTGACCTACAGATTCAATGCAATTCCTATCAAAATCCCTACAAGCCACCTTGCAGAAACTGGCAAGCTGCTGACCCTAATACTTACATGGAAATGCAGTTTTGAAAAAGAACAACAACACTGAGGAACTCACACTATCTGATTTCAAAACTTGCTATAAAGCTACAATAGTTAAAACAGTGTGGTATGGGCAAAAGAACAGACAAATATGTGGACATCATTATAACATAATGGAGTCTAGAATAAACCCTTGCATCTATGGTCAACTGATCATTCACAGTTGGCAAAGCAATCAATGGTGAAAGGGTAGACTTTTTAACAAATGGTGCTGTGATAATTGGATATCTACATGCAAATAAACAAATTTAGATCTTTGACTCACACCATATATAAAAGCAACTACAAATCTAAATATAAGTGCCCAAACTGAAACACTTTTTGAAGAAAACATGGATAAAATGTTTGTGATTTGGTTTACACAAAGAATTCTATGATAAGATGGAAAATATTATACATAAAATAAAATTTAACATATTGGACACAAAACTTTTGTTCTTCAAAGACACTATTTAAAATGAAAAGATAAGCCATAGATTAAAGTCATATACTTGACAAATGATGTGTACTCAGAATATACAAAGAACTCTTACAAATCAATAATAACAAAATGACCCAACTGAAAAAAAACGCAGAAAATATGAGTAGATGTTTTACCAATGAAAATATGCTCAACACCACTAGTCAAAAGATGCAAATTAAAATCACAATGAAATATGAACACACACCTACTACAAAAGTATACATTTAAAAAACTGATCCACCAAGTGCCATCAAGAGTTGTGAAGGAACTAAAAAAACTCTCATTTGCTGCTGGTGGGTATGTAAAATAGTATGATAACTTTGGAAAAACAGCTTATAGTTTCTTAGGAAGTTAAACATACATCTAGCATACAACCCAGCTATTCTTCTCCTAGCTATTTACCCAAGAGAAACAAAAGTGTATATCCACACAAATACTCATACACAAACATCCACATCAGCTTTATCTGTAATAGCCAAAAAACTGGAAATAACCCAAATGTCTATTATCAGGTAAATGGATAATAACTTGCAGTATAGATATATACAAATACTACTCAGCAATAAAAAAAAAAAA
>NW_007727123.1:69694-74870 GCF_000696425.1 Galeopterus variegatus | reverse complement strand
AAAAAAAAAAAAGAAGAGCAAGGTATAGGTATTAATATCAAAACCATAATACTGAATAAACGAACAGACAAAAGAGAAAGTAAAACCAGTAGCTAGGTTGGGAGAAGGGTGGAGGGAAGGAGAGATGGATTACCAAGTGGCATGAGAAAATTGGGGGGGGGGTGATGTATATTCTCATTATCCTGATTGTGCTGATTTAACAGGGGTATATATGTCAAAACTCATCAAATTGTACCCTTTAATAAGAGCAAAGGGTATGTATGCCTTCCTGTATGCCTGTTATATCAAAACAAATTATGAAAAAAAAATTTTTTTAAGAATGTCAATTCCAATTTTAGACAAGGGTATGGACCATCTGATTACTCAAACTGCTAGAAATGTAAATTGGTACAACTACATCACTACACAATTTGACAGTGTCTGCTAAAGTTGAATATTTGTATATCCTAGACGCAGCAATTCCATTCCTAGGCATATATCCAATAACTAGGTTACAGTGTTAAAAATTTGGGTAGTGATTACTATTGAGGAAAAAAGAGTAATGATTTGGAGGATACNAGAAATTCACAATCTAGGAAAAAAAGGAAGCTTCCTTAACTTAATAAAGGACATCTACAAAACCTAAAGTGGAGGACATCAGCAAGATGATCAACTATAAACTCCTACTGCTTTCCCCCCTAAAAAGGAAAACCAAAACAATGAATAAAAAACTATATTTCAACCAAAATAAAAGAAAGCTCTAGAGAATAGCAAAAAAGTAGCAGAAATCCTACAGAGCACAAAAACCCAGAATGGCCGCATGGAAAAGGGAAGGAAACACCATCCCTCCAGTTGAGATCAGCAAGGAATCATTTTCCTGCAGGAAAGGGTAAGCAAAAGGACACTTTTGGCCCCCATCACCAACATGAACACCTGAGTCTTCACTACTGGAGAGTCCTGCAGCCTTTGAAGGCCCTAAACCCATTTGAGGAAGCACCCCAGAGTCCACATTCTGAGCTACCCCCATAAAAAAAGCTGACATTGTGGCCTGCTTCCCACCACCCAAGCTGTTACTTTGTTGCACTGTCTTGGAACCAGAGCCACTGAAAGAGTGCATCCTGCTCCACAGGAAAGTAGACATTACACTCCTTTATCTATGAGGCTTTGCTATCCCTGGAGCATGCCCACCTACTAGCATACCATCCCCAAGCAGCACTGGTGCTACATCCTACTCCTCGGTCCAGACTATCATACAGCTGCTCACAGCTCCACAGGAAAGTAGACATTACACTCCTTTATCTATGAGGCTTTGCTATCCCTGGAGCATACCCACCTACTAGCATACCATCCCCAAGCAGCACTGGTGCTACATCCTACTCCTCGGTCCAGACTATCACACAGCTGCTCCATTCTCCCCAATTCCAGTCATTGGTGTATTCTCCCATTAGGAAAGAGCTGATGTTGTGTCCCACCCTCCCAGGGACCTCAGGCCTCCTGCACACTAGAGTGGTTGCACCACCTGCACGACAGGCAAGACAGCAACACATCCACTGGGAATGTCAGACCATCAGGAAATCAGACCAGTTGTGTCCCAGCACTAGAGCAGACTAGGTGCCCTACTTCCTGGGGACCTCAGGCCTCTGTACAACAGAGCAGTTAACCTCCACCCAACACCACAGGTGAGGCAGCACCTCTGGCTCCAAGCCTCTGGCACACCAGAACAGCTCTACCCCCAATGCCACAGCTGACATGGCACCCCCCCACCCCAGGGATCTAGAGGGTCTACTGACCCTTGTAGCCACACTTTCTGAGGCCAAGCAGAAAAACTGCCTCAAGTCCCAGGGAAGCCAAGCCTTGGCTGAGCTATGCCACCCCAATCTCTAGAGGCCTACCAAGAACTGAACTAGCCCCCACAGTCCAAGATACTAAGGCACCACACCTGTACTAGAAGTTGACATTGCCATGCTTCTCTCCACCCTCTGGGCTCCAGGTCATAGCTGCATCCTGCCATTCCTAGAGTCTTTGTTGCTACTGCACCTGGACTCACAGAGCCTAGGCTCCTGCCATGTCCCACCACCATTCAAGGATACAGAGTTATGACTCCATGGTACCTCATCTCCTGGAGCCTGGGCTACTGCTGTGCACTATTGGTTCTAGGTCCAGAACTGCAGTTGTGACCCGTTCCTGGGGACCCAAACCTTTGGAACACTCCTTCCAAAAGCTGTGCCAGAGCTGTGCCCTCCCCCAAAGGGTCAGAACAACAGCTCCCTGGGCCAAGCTGCTGCAACATCCATGGAGCAACAGACCCTGGCTTTGTAGGAGAACTATATCCATCATGACTTGGAAAGTGAACCTATGTCTCAAGTTCCAGGTGCTACAGTAGTTTCACAAGACCCTGTGCCTAGGAATCCAGTTCTGTAGCTGTTTTGAGAAACACTGCTCTAGAATCCAGTGCCACTATGGCTACCTGTGAGACATGTCAGACTTAACACCAAGAGAGATCCCCTCAGCAAAGATTCTCCACTGTGGGGAAGACAAGAATAGGAGAATCCCTAAAGCCCTTGCCATAATTACCTGAGCAGCCACTGTCACTGTCACACACTCCTGCAGCCAACACTACTGAGGCACGTGCAGTCATTGCTGATGTTGAACACAACTAAAGAAGCTGCACGGCAACTATAGCACCAGAGCCATTGCATTCTGCCCATCCAGCACCCACAGACCCATCTTAAGGTGAAGGTCTTCCCCTGTTAAAGCCACTCTTTAAAGATTGGAAGAAGAGGCTGCACCACAAGAATCTATGTAGACATCAACATAGGGACACAAGAAACCTGAAAAGGAAAGGAAACATGACACCACCAGAGAAACATAATAAATCCCCAGTAACTGACCCCAAAGAAACAGAAATTTAGAAATTGCCTGAGAAGGAATTCAGAATAATGATCTTAAAACTCAGAGGGATACAAGAGAATACAAATGGACAACTTAATGAAATCACAGAAACAATTCAGGCTGTAAATGAGAAATTCAATGAAGAGACAGATATCATAAAAAAGTACCAAACAAATCACGGAGCTGAAGAATTAATTAAATAAAAAACACAATAGAGAGCTTGATCAGCAGACTTGATCAAGCTGAAAAAGAATATGCGAACTTGACGATAGGTGTTTTGAAATGACTCAGTCAGAAGTGGGAAAAAAGGAAAAAGGAAAAAAGTGAGAACAGCTTATAGGACTTATGGGACACCATTAAGTGAACAAGTATTTGCATTATCAGAGTTCTAATTATTTTTTTGGACAGTAGAAGAAACAAATAAGTTGTGGTTTATTTGTACAGTGTAACATTACACAGTAGAAAAAAATGAATGAACTACAGCTTCATGCAATTACATGGACCGTTTTTTTTTTTTGACACATCGTGATTGTACATGCTATTGGCATACAATCTGACATTTTGATATATAGGTATATATGGTATAATGATTGGGTCAGGGTAGTTAATGTAACCATCACCTCATGAATTTATCATTTCTTTGTGGCAAAACATTCAAAAGACCCTCATCTAGCTCTTATATAATATGCAAAACTAAACAGTTAACATAGTCAACGTACTGTGCCACAGAACTCCAGAACTTATTCCTCCTATCTAGTTGTAATTTTGGACCCATTTGCCAACCTTTCCCTGTTTTCCCTGCCTTCCCCTCTACCCCCAATCTCTGGTAACCACTATTCTACTCTTAGGAAAACAGAGAAAAGGAAAAACAAGCATATTTAATAAAATAATTGCTAAAATTTCCCAAATCATGGGAGATATGAGCATACTGATCCATGAGGCTCAAAGACCCACAAATAGATATACCCAAAGAGGTCCTCCCCAAGGCATATTCTAATCAAACTGTCAAAAATCAAAAATAGAGAATTTTAAAAGCAGCAGGAGAAAAGTGTCAAGTCACATATAACAGAATCTCCACTAGACTATCAGCATTATTTCTCAGAAGAAACCTTGTAGTACAGGAGAGAATTGGACGATATATTCAAAGTGTCGAAAGAAAAAAAAAAACTACCACCCAACAATACTATACCTAGCAGAGCAGTCCTTCATAAATGAAAGAGAAATAAAGTCTTACCCAGACAACCAAAAGCTGAAGGAATTCATCACCACTAGATCTGCCTTACAAGAAATGCTTAAGAAAGTTCTTCAAACAAAAACAAAAAGACCATAATTAATATCATGAATTTACATGGAAGTATAAAGTTCACTATTAGAAATAAAAACATAATCAAATCCAGAATACTCTAATACTACAATGGTGGTGTATAAACACATATCTCTATTATGAGGGTTAAGATTCAAAACAGCCAAAAATAACTAAAGCTACAGTAAGTTGTTAAGAAATACACAATATAAAAAAAATACATAGACGACATCAAAAACATAAATTGTGGGGGTTGAAGGTAAAAGTCTAGTTTTAGCATGTGACACAGATAAGTTGTTGTCAGCTTAAAATAGTTGATTACAACCATAAGATGTTTTATGTAAGCCTCATGGTAGCCACAACCAAAGACTACAGCAGATATAAAAATGATAAAGAAAACGGAATGAAAACTTAGCACTACAGAAAATCATCAAATCATCAAATCACAAAGGTAGACAACAGAGGAAGAAAGGAGCTACAAAACAATCAGAAAACAAAAAAATGGCAGCAGCAAGTCCTTACGTATCAATAATAACCTCAAATGTAAATGGACTAAATTGTTGATTCAAAAAACATAGAGTGGCTGAATGGATAAAAGAGCAAGATCCAACTTCATGCTGCCTAAAAGAGAAAAACACATGCTGAAAGTGTTGAGATGGAAGAAGATATTCCATGCAAATGGTAACCAAAAGAGAGCAGGAATGGCTGTACTTATATCTAATATAATGAACTGCACATCAAAAATCGTCAAAAGAGACAAAGGTGGTCATTATTTAATGATAAAGGGATCAATTCATTAAGAGGAAATAATAACTGTAAATATATGGACATATGCACCCAACATTAGTGCACCTAAATACATAAACTAAATATTAATGGACATGAAGAGAGAAATAGAAAGCAATACAATAATAGTAGGGGACACTTCATATCCCACTTTGAACAATGGATAGACAGAAAATTAGTAAGAAAATACTGGACCTTGATTGCACTTTTCATCAA
>NW_007727123.1:66920-68453 GCF_000696425.1 Galeopterus variegatus | reverse complement strand
ACACTGAGGGTTGCGATCCGTTGCCAGACACGGAAAAAGACAAAAAAAAAAAAAAGAAGATCCCCCCAAAAAGAGTCTAACATTACACATCAAGGAACTAAAAAATGCAAAATTAGAGTAAACAAAACAAAAAACCCAAAATCCTTCTTTTTTTATTCTTGCAATATGGCTGACTAGACATTTTTTGCATTAGAACCCTCACCATGCAAAAAAAAATCCAAAGCAACAAATAGATAGTTATCTGAAGAATAGTGTGACTAGAAGAAAACAACAGTATACAGCTGAACAGTGACTGGAAACTTGAGACTGCAACACAGAAGGACAGGAGAAACTCCCAACCAGGACTGACACAGAGACTTGAGAAACCCTATGCTAAAGGACAAGGAAGGTGTGGGAGGGCCAGTGGCAGGCACTCCCATCTTAGACACCTGCAAACTGGGCTGCAGGGTACCCATAAAGCCCTCGTGGAGAGTAGAACAAGTGTATGGAGCAATAACAGCCCACACAACATATTTTTCCAGAGAACTACACGTGAAGTCACTCCCACTCCCTCGATCCCAGGCTGCCACTCGATGTCACCACTTGGGTATTGGAGATGCGGGAGATCACAGCCCACTGACCCCAGTGGCGCTATATACCCAGGCACAGAGAATGGGGGAAGCATGTCAGCTGCTTGGATACATGCTGTCTTTCTTCCTGGAAACACAGAGCCCTGTTCGACATACAGGAACTGCCCAAGAAAATGGGGGGAGCATGCCAGTTGTCTGGATCCCTCCTTCCCCTGGGGAGCTCAGAGCCACACCCAACTCAATGCTCCACACGCACTCCAGCAGACAATGAGCGGGGGCTGCACTGACCCTTTGCACTGGTTGCCTGGATCCACACTCTCCCTTTCCAGAAGGTCAGAGCCTCACCCAATTCAACGCCCTGTACCTGCAGACAGCAAGTGGGGTGTGCACCAGCTCCACGCACTGGTTGGCTGGATCCACGTCCTCCTCCTCTGAGAGCTCAGAGGTGTTCCTGACTTAGTAAGCCCACCACCACCAGTGGAGAGCACACCAGGGGTGTACAAGATGTTCAAATCCATGTCACCTTCCCCAGGAGCCCAGTATCCTGTCTGACACAGCAGCCAGCTCACAACAGCAGAGAAGGTGTGAGGATAGAGCCAGCACTTACTACTGCACCCACCCAGAACCAAACCTATGTAGCCCACCCCAACTATCAATATAAAACCCTTCTACAGGTAAGAGTCTCTTCTCTCAAAAACCACTCCAAAAATAAAAAGAAGTGACTACACCACCAGATGCCCAGACAAATACAGGAAGCATAAACCCACAAAAGAAGACTACAATTCTCCAAGACCAGACCCCAAACTGGTGCATCACCTGAACAGAAATTCCAAATGTCAATATTAAGGAAACTCAAATTCATGGATGAAAAAAATAGATAGAAATCACAATGAGCTTCTGGTCAAGATGGAGGAATAGATGGCCCCCAGCATGACTCTCTCCCACAAATAAACCAATTTGCAAC
>NW_007727123.1:63322-65316 GCF_000696425.1 Galeopterus variegatus | reverse complement strand
CAACCAGCCCAGTGACAACCACCAAGTCACCACAGGAAGCACTCTGGGCTCTCAAACCAAGGTGGTGGGGGGTCGAGTGCCTTGACCTTGCCACCCTGACACCTACAATCAGCCCAGCAATGACCACCAAGCCACTTCTGGAAGCCCCCTTGTCTCCCCTGCAGGAATGAGAGTGGTGTCACAAGTCTCAACCATGCCTCCCTCCTTCTCCCACTCTATTTCCTTTCCCCTTCTCCTCTCCCCCTGCCTGGCCACAGCTCCACAACATCTTCAAATGTAAAAAAATAAAAATATTAATAAATAAACTTAAAATAAATAAATAAAATTCCAAAAAAGAAAGAAATCACAATGAAGTGAAAAGAAAGATCCAGCACATGTATGAAAAACTCAGCAGAGATAGGAACAATAAAAAAGAACCAAGCAGAAATTCTGGAACTGAAGAAATCAATTGAACAAAATAAAAAATATAACAGAGAGCACAAGCAGTAGGCTAGAGCAAGCAGAAGAAAGAATATCTATACTACAAGATGGACATTTTGAATTAATACAGCTGGACCAAAAAAAGAAAAAAAAGGAAAGGAAAGAATTTTTAAAAAAGAAGAAAGTCTATGAAATCTTTCTGATAACTTCAAGTGTACAAACATCCATACTATGGATTTACTGGAAGGGGAAGAGAAAGGAAAAGGCATTAAAAGCATATCTAATGAAATAACAGCCAAAAAATTTCCCAAGTATTGGGAGAGATATGGTCTCATAGATCCAAGAAGCTCAAAGATCCCCCAAATAGGACCTCCCCGAAACACTTTGTAGTCAGTATGTCTAACGTCAAAGACAAAGAAAGNAGGAAACTCAAATTCATGGATGAAAAAAATAGATAGAAATCACAATGAGCTTCTGGTCAAGAATGGAGGAATAGATGGCCCCCAGCATGACTCTCTCCCACAAATAAACCAATTTGCAAATATGAAAAATCAACAACAGCCAAATTGGGGCCTCTAGAGCTGAAGGGAAGAGGAAGAGAGACCTATGGAGTTCATAAAGGCAGGAGAAGCCATGATGAGAGAAAGGATTGCTCCTACCATTTCAAGCCCTGGCCACTTAGGCTAGACCTGGTGAGTGCACAGAGCAAGAGCTGGCAAAAGCCACAGCTGTGCCCTTTGGATGAAGTTGCTTGGAGGTGGCAGGGGAGAAGAGGACCTTGGTGGCCCTCAAGACAGCAGGACCACTAACAGGGTTCCTGTGGACCCACACAGGAGTGAGGTGCCACAACAACTGAACAAAAGAGCCATTCAGAGGCCAATCAGTCACTGCAAGGGACCGACTCATGGCCCATCCCATGGGAAGTGTTTGGAGTACAGGCAGTGGCAGAGATAGACCCACTGGGAGAACACTGAGGCACAGCATGGATAGCTGATCTGCCCCCCATTCAGCACAGGACCACTCAGTGGAGACTGGTCAGGAATACAGATCTGCAAGGGGTACAGTTTGCTAAAAAGTCTCAGGCCCAGACCAGAGTTTCCACACAACCCAGGTGTACCAGACCTCACGAGACCCAGAAGTACATACAAGGTCAACAATTAAACCCTGAGCTGAACAAAAAAAGCCATCCCTAGGGAATCAGCAACAAAGAAGCAATTGAGTTCAACTACAGGGCTCAAGTTTGGTCCCACAGGAAGTTCCCCCATTTTAGAGTAAGCAAAGGACAATAAATTCCAGTGTAGAGTTTAAGTGGTGGGAACAGTGAATAATCCAATACAGAATTGAAAGAAAAAACAAAATACCCACAGGTCAGAGACAAAGTTTGATATTAAGTAGTAAAGGTCTCACATCACCAAAGAATACCTGTAAAACCTAGAAGGACCAGAAGTCCCCTGGACCCCAAAGCCAGGGAGGCAGGAGGGCTGGGGACATGAGCTATGCCCCCTGAAATCCACAACCAGCCCAGTGACAACCACCAAGTCACCACAGGAAGCACTCTGGGCTCTCAAACCAAG
>NW_007727123.1:61423-63138 GCF_000696425.1 Galeopterus variegatus | reverse complement strand
GGCTAGAGCAAGCAGAAGAAAGAATATCTATACTACAAGATGGACATTTTGAATTAATACAGCTGGACCAAAAAAAGAAAAAAAAGGAAAGGAAAGAATTTTTAAAAAAGAAGAAAGTCTATGAAATCTTTCTGATAACTTCAAGTGTACAAACATCCATACTATGGATTTACTGGAAGGGGAAGAGAAAGGAAAAGGCATTGAAAGCATATCTAATGAAATAACAGCCAAAAAATTTCCCAAGTATTGGGAGAGATATGGTCTCATAGATCCAAGAAGCTCAAAGATCCCGCAAATAGGACCTCCCCGAAACACTTTGTAGTCAGTATGTCTAACGTCAAAGACAAAGAAAGATTTCTAAAAACAGCAAGGGAAAAGCATCAAATAACCTATCAGGGAATCTTCATCAGCTAACTACAGACTTCTCAACAGAAACCATACAGGGCAGGAGACAATGGAATAAAATATTCAAAGTCCTAAAAGAAAAAAACTGCCAACCAAGAATACTATATAAGAGCAAAACTATATAAGAGCAAAGCTTTCCTTTAGAAATGAAGAAGAAATAGTGTCTTTCACTGATACATAAAAGTTGCAGGAATTCACCACCACAATCAGATCCTTCAACAAATCCTCAAGGGGGTCCTACATCTGGAATCAAAAGAGCAATATGTATCACCATAAATCACAAGAAAAATTAAAAACTGTTAGTAGAATAGATACGCAAAAGGAAAAGAAATAAATTGTTTCTTGTCACTACAAAAAAACACCAAACAACAAAGACAAACAATAAAAGGGAAAGAAAGAACAAAAGAAATAGAAAACAAACATAAAAAAATTAATAAAATAGGAACAAGGCAATACCTTTCAATAACAACCCTGAATGTAAACGGATTAAATTCCGCACTTAAAAGATATAGACTGGCTGAATAGATCAAAAAACTAGACTCCACTATGTGCTGCCTGCAAGAAACTCACTTCACCAATAAAGATGCACACAGACTAATAGTGAAGGGATGGAAAAAGATATTACATGAAAATGGAAATCAAAAACAAGCAGGAATTGCCATACATATATGAGATAAAATAGGCTTCAAACCAAGAACTATAAAAAGAGACAAAGAAGGACATTATACAATGATAAAAGGATCACTGCAGCAAGAAGATGTAACAATCATAAAAATATATGCACCCAACAATGGGGCATGAAGATATATAAAGCATATGCTACATATGTTACACAATAATAGTTGGGGACTTTAACATGCCACTTTCAGCAATGAACAGATCATCTAGACAAAAAAATGAGCAGAGAAATATTGGACTTAAACAGCACTTTAGACCAAATTGACTTGACAGACATGTACAGGACATTTTGTCCAACAAGCATAAAATATACATTCTTCTCATCAGCACACAGATTATTCTCCAGGGTAGACCACATGTTAGAACACAAAGTAAGTCTCCACAAATTTAAGAAGACTGAAATAATATCAAGTATATTTTCAGATCACAATGGAATAAAATTAGAAATTAACAACAAACTTTGGAAACTATACAAATATATGGAAACTAAACACCATGCTCCTGAACAACCTACAGGTTAAAGAAGAAATAAAGTAGGAAATAAAAAAATTCCTTGAAACAAATGAAAATACAAGCACAACTTACCAAAACTTATGGGATACTGAAAAAGTAATACTAAGAGGAAAGCGTAT
>NW_007727123.1:58638-59931 GCF_000696425.1 Galeopterus variegatus | reverse complement strand
GAAAAAAGACAAAAAAAAAAGGGAAAAAAAAAAAAAAAAACAAGAGTGAGAGAGAAAGAATGAAACAAACACACACAATCAATCACAAAACAAATCAATCACAATAATATGTTGAACTTTCAAAAGGAGAGAACAGAACTGTGGTTACTAGAGGTAGGAAAGGGGGCTGCAGAGGAAGGGAGTTAGTGAGAAATTGGTTAAGGTACAAAAGGAATGATTACATTTTGTAGTGATGAACATGTTAATTATCCTGATTTGATCATTACACACTGGACACAGGTATTGATATTCAACTCTGTACCTCACAAATATGTATAATCACTTATTCTTTAGTAAAAAAAATTGAAAACCCTTAGACTAAAAAGAAAGGGAAAGAGGAGACTCAAAATAAAAAATGAAAGTGAAGAAATTACAACAGATGACACAGAAACAAAAAGGATCATAAAGGACTATTATGAAACAATTATATACCAGCAAACTGGATGACCTAGAGAAAATGGATAAATTCCTAGAAAAATACAACCTACCAAGACTGAGCCAGAAAGAAACAGAAAGCCTGAAATACCAATAACAAATAAAGAGAATGAAGAAGCAATCAAAAACCGCTCAACATAGAAAAACCCTGACCAGATGGCTGCATGACTGAATTCTACTAAACATTCAGAGATCAGTTAATAGCAATACTTATTAAACTCTTCCAAAAAAAGACCTAGAGATAGTGTTTCCAAACACATCTTATGAGGCCAAAATTACCTTGATGTTTATGTTAGACAGAAACATAAGGAAAAAAGAAAAAAAAAACAAAAAGCTAAAGGCCAATTTCTCTGATGAACATTGATTAAAAAAATCCTCAATAAAATATAAGTAAATCAATTCCAACAACATATCAAAAAGACTACAGATACATCATGACCAAGTGGGATTTATTCCCAGTATGCAACACTGATTTAACATATGCAAATCAATGTGATACATCACATTAACAGAATAAAAAATAAAAAACACATGATCGATCTTCTCAATTGACACAGAAAAAGCATTTAACAAAGTACAACATCCTTTCTAGATAAAAACTCTCATCAGATTAGGTATAGAAAAAATGTACCTCAACATAATATAGGCATTTGTGAAAAACCCACAGCTAACGTGTAATCAATGGGGAAAAATTGAAAGCTTAGTATTAAGTAAGAAACTCAGTATAAAACTACAATAATCAAAACAATGTAGGACTGGGCCGGCCCAGTGGCGCACTCGGTAGAGTGCGGCGCTTGGGAGTGCAGCGGCGCTCCCGCC